>NW_020175402.1:355144-388965 GCF_003031525.2 Neophocaena asiaeorientalis asiaeorientalis | reverse complement strand
CGTTAACTCTGGCAAATAAAATCTCTGAGATGTTCAATTAAATGAATTTCTAGCTCTGCAGGCCTCTCCCCACCTCCCCATCCTGGTCTAAAGTATTGCCTCTCGGGATCCAAGATAGCCATAACTCCCCTGTCATGGACCTCATTCCCTCTGTATCGGAGCCCCCATTTTCCTCTTTGGGGCTCAGGCTCCCCCTTTTTCTCTCCAGGTTCCAGAGCCCATTTTCCCTTCAGGATCCTTTTCCCTGGGAATTGCCCCTTTACCTTGGACCCAGGCCTGATCTCCCTCTGGGGACTGGGTCCCCTGCTCTCCTAGAGATGAGACACCTACACACACACACATGCGCACGCATGCGCTCACACACCCACACCCCAAGAACTGGCACACAATAGGTGCTCAAGAAATGTGTTCTCTTCCTCCTGCCGCCACATTTTCCAGGTCCCCCCACCCCCACATGGGTATTTTTGCTCCGGGAGCTGCATGCTGTGTGGCAGCCGGGCCTGGGAAGCAGCTACTGTTAACTCAGAACGTCAGGTGGAAGAAAAATGAGGACTGAGAAGGGACAGGGAAAGAGCTCAATGGTACCGGCTCAGCCCCCTGGTCCTGATGTCCTGTTGGATCGGGATGAGGCAAGTTTGGGACAAGTCAGGGGAAGTCCCCTTCCCACAGCCAGGAGCTCATTGTACTGGGATCATTGCACTGGCAGGACATGGGCAGCAGGTTTGGAAGTGAGGTGGGGGGTGGCCTAAGAGCCGCTGGTGGCTTCCTGGAGAAAGAAGCCAGGATCTCCTCGAGCCTCTGGCCGCCGTCAGGAGGACAGTACCCTGACCCCTGGTTTGGTGCAGCTCTTTGTGGCACCTCTTCTCTCTGTCCTCTTTCCTGTCTGCTCCGCAGAGCAGGAGGGAGGAGCCGTAGTTTGGTGAGCGTTAAGTTTGAGCCAGGCTCTGTGGCAAACGATAGATGTGCTGACTCATTTCATCAGAGTCAGATCTAAAGAGATGGGTCCTCTTATGTCCCCATTTAACAGATGAGGAAGCTGAGGCTTGGTGAGGCGAGGTGACTTGGCCAAGGCCACACAGCTTAGAGCCGTAACTCTAGAGCCAGAAGTTTTTTGCAGGCTCCTCTGGAGCGTCTAACTTCAGGGCAGGGACTGGGTGGGCTTGTGGCTCAGAAAGGCTTCAGGCAGTGAAGAGAGAGGGGCCAGCCGAGGAGGACTAGAGGAAGGTTGGTCTGGAACTCCTCCTCGGGATCTCTCTGGAGGGAAGCAGGTGGTCCCCTTTGGGGAGTGGCCAGGCAGCTGGAAGCAAGTTTCGAGCTGCATGAAGAACTGGCGCTGTTCTGTCCTCCGGGCACTCTCGCCCTTTAATTGTGCCTGTTACTTCTCTGCCCCAGCGGGGAAGCCCTGGAGGACAGAGACCCTGGCTGTCTTGGCCCACCTGCTCTCAGCAGACACCCCTGAAAGGCTGAGTGGAGGGAGGCTGCCACCCCACAGGGCTGGAACAGGGGAGGGGGCGGGATGGGGAACAGCCGTCCTGTGCCAGGGCGACAGTCCTGGAGCCAGTGCATGGTTCATAGTGTCATTAGGGACATGTCTCTAAGCGTTAATGCCAGCTAACGGAGAAATAGAACTCAATATATGTAATTGCACTTTGCAAGCAAGTCTGACCCCCATCTATTGTGTAATGTGTTTCTTTAAGGAACAAAAGCTGGAACAAAATGTCAGGGAGCATTTCTGCCGGTGATCTCGGATCCCTCCATTGAAGAGGGATTTTTCCTTCTTTGGTGATTTGTGAGTTTTCTTGCTGTCCCCAAGTGCCAGTGATTCAGCCGTAAAGCTCATTCAGGAAAGTCCAGAGGAATTTTCCTTCTCCATCAGGTTCCATTTGGGCAGTGCCGGGACACCCAGTGACACACTCGAGGCTGGGTGAGGAAAGCCGGGCACACTCCACCAGCCACTTGTCTCTGCCACCTCCACCTCCATTTGTCTCCCCTTCCTGGGGCCCAGAGCCATCTCAGCTGGATCAGGCAGGCAGATCAGTGACCCAAGGGCTCTTCCAGCCTGACTCGGTACAGCCCTGGCCCTCTCTGGGGGAAAATGAGTCACTTCTTCAACCCTGACATGTTCCTCTTTATGTGGAAAGGAGGGGGAAGGAGTCGGGGTGGGGAGAGCCCCTCTTGGTTCCCTCCAGACTTGTTTCTCTGGCCGTGGAGGGAGGGATTCCAGGGCGACTTGTTGGATGGGGCAGCCAGACCCAGTGAAGTCAATAAACCGCAGCTTTGACAGTGACCAGGGTCACCCTGGAAGGAACTGGGCTGAGCTGAGCAAATAGAACATCCCTCCCCTTGAGTGAGGCTGATCCCCAGCCCCTTCCTCTGCCCACCCAGTGCCCTCGGGGCGGGGGGCATGCCAGTCCTTTCTACCCCTTAACCAGTCTTTAACCTGGTCAGGTTAAGGAGGTATATGGGGGTGGGGGGTGTTAGTTAGCAGTGACTATTCTGAGGATTTGGAAATCTGACTTCAAGGGAGAGAGGTGTGATGGATTCCATCAGTTGGTGATGTCTGCCAGGGCCTGGGGACAGGGGTGCAGGGTGGAGACAGGTGTTCCTGATCACCTTTCCTGGAGAGGAACTGATGGGCCTGGGTTCACTGCTCTCCCCGAGTTTCCCTGTTATTTCCTAGGTGACCTTAAGTAAATCGTTTTACCTCTTTGAGACACTCTTCTCATCTGTAAAACAGGGCAAATAATACCACCCACAGTTGTGAAAAATAAATGAGAAAGCATCTACAAAGCAGCCTCATTTCCTTTGTGTCGTTACCCAGATGTCACTTTCTCAGAGAGACCTTCCTGGCCACCCTACTGAAAATCGTCCCTCCCCCCATTTTCTGTCCCTTCCCTGCTTGAGTTTTCTCTTTAGCACTCACTACAATCCAACATACTCCGTATTTTATTTTATTTTATTAAATTTATTTTATTTATTTATCTTTGGCTGTGTTGGGTCTTCGTTGCTGCACGCGGGGGTGAGAGGGGGCTACTCTTCATTGCAGTGCGCGGGCTTCTCATTGCCGTGGCTTCTCTTGTTGCGGATCACGGGCTCCAGGCACACGAGTTTCAGTAGTTGTGGCACGTGGGCTCAGTAGTTGTGGCTCGTGGGCTCTAGAGTGCAGGCTCAGTAGTTGTGGCGCACGGGCTTAGTTGCTCCGCAGCATGTGAGATCTTCCCAGACCAGGGCTCGAACCCATGTCCCCTGCATTGGCGGGCGGATTCTTAACCACTGCGCCACCAGGGAAGCACCTCCCTATTTATTCATTTTATTTCCTCTATCTCTTCCCACTAACCTATAAGGGTTTCTGTGTGTCTTGTTCCCTGGTTTAGCCACCTAGAACAGTGCTGCTACATGGGAGGCATATAAATATTGGTAAAAAGAATGAGCATGTGAAAAAAATGAATGGAAAAATGAACGAAGGCCCCTGAGCCCGGGCCACAGTCTGTAGCCAGTCGTAGGGCTCGGGTACCTCTTCCTCCTTCTCCAGCTGCGTTATTCTAGACGATGGAGTCATTTCTCCCCCACTCTCTCCAGGTCAGTTGTCCACTTTTGAGGTTTCATACTTTGAGCGTTTCATACCAGTGCACGAGATTGCCCCGGGGAGTACAGTGGGGGACATTTATAGTGAAATTAAAAGATACTATTTTGGAGTAGAATGCAGAATTGGCATGAATTTTTAAGATTTTTTTTTTTTAATGAAGCTTCAACAAAGGCTTTTTATTGTGTCCTCAGACCTCCCTGGCTACAGGGTCACTCTCTGGGAACCTTTGGGAAGGTGTGAGGAGACTTGGTTTTGGAAGTGACCCCAGCCTCGAAGCCCCATGAAGCCATCCCTCCTGAGCCCCTGTCAGGGATTTTAGCAAACGTGCACGATTTCTACAGGGCGCAGATCCCAGCGCATCTAGTCATTCCCTGGGAATGGCTTTATTTTTTTTTAAATACATTTATTTATTTATTTATTTATTTGTGGCTGCATTGGGTCTTCGTTGCTGCGTGTGGGCTTTCTCTAGCTGCGGCGAGCGGTGGCTACTCTTTGTTGCAGTGCCCGGGCTTCTCATTGCAGTGGCTTCTCTTTGTTGCAGAGCACGAGCTCTAGGCACGTGGGCTTCAGTAGTTGTGGCTCGCGGGCTCTAGAAGCGCAGGCTCAGTAGCTGTGGTGCACAGGCTTAGTTGTTCCGCAGCATGTGGGATCTTCCCGGACCAGAGCTCAAACCTGTGTCCCTTGCATTGGCAGGCGGGTTCTTAACCACTGCCCCACCAGGGAAGTCCCGCTGAAACCCCCTTTCTCTATTTTATTTTATTTATTTATTATTATTAATTAATTAATCAATTCATTTTGGGGGGCTGATTGGGTCTTTGTTGCTGCACACGGGCTTTCTCTAGTCGCGGTGAGAGGGGGCTACTCTTCATTGTGGTGCGCGGGCTTCTCATTGCAGTGGCTTCTCTTGTTGCAGAGCACAGGCTCTAGGCGTGCAGGCTTCAGTAGTTGTGGCTCACGGGCTCTAGAGCGCAGGCTCAGTACTTGTGGCGCACGGGCTTAGTTGCTCCACAGCATGTGGGATCTTCCCGGACCAGGGCTTGAACCCGTGTCCCCTGCATTGGCAGGTGGATTCTTAACCACTGTGCCACTAGAGAAGTCCCCCTCCTTTCTTTAAATAAGCATTTTATTTTGGAATAATTTTAGGTTTACAGAAAAGTTGCAAAGATGATACAGAGTCCCTGTATACCCCTCACCCAGCTCCCCCTAATGGTAACATCTCATATGACCATGGTAGGTTTGTCAAAACCAAGAAGCCATTATCGGTTCATTACAGTTAATTAAATCCACGCTCTGTTCGGATTTCACCAGTTTTTATACTTTTCTGTCCAGGATCCCATCCAGAACACCACATGGCAGTTAGTCATCATGTCTCCTTAGCCTCCTCTGGTCTGTGACCGTTTCTCAGACTTTCCTTGTTTTTCATGACCTTGGCAGTATTGAGGATACTGGGCAGGTATTTTGTAGAATGTACTGTGGCCTTCCTCTCTGTCTGCTGCACACTGGAGTGGTCCCCAAAGCCATGGCCTTTTCCTCTGCCCTGGACTCCGCCCATCCTCTCTTTCACTGATGCTGTCCTTCCATGGTGAAGGCCACCTCTGCACCCGCCCTCCTGCCTCCCGAACCCGGCTTTGCCTGCCCTGCTTTCTCAGCCAGCGGCACCTCTGTTCACAGTTGCCTGCATGAAGTTCCAGGTGCCAACCAGATGCCTTCCTGCTGTAGTTCGATCAGTATTCTGCCTCCCCTCCACTTCTTTCCACCCTCTCCCTCTGTCAGCCTCCCTCTTGCCTGGATTAAGGCAAAGCCTCTTGCTTGCCCTCCCTGCCTCCAGCCTTGCCCCTCCAACCTTGCCTCCTCACTGCAGCCTTAGACAGCTTTCTGAAACACATGTCAAGCCCTGTTGCCATCCTGCTTAAAACCCTTCCAATGCCCCCCATTGTCCTGGAGGAAGTCAAACTCCTCCGTAGGAGTTTTTTGTGACCTAGTCCTTGCCCGTTTCTCCAGCATCATCTCTGGCCTTTCCCTACCCTGTCCTCCCTGCTTCAGCCAAACAGAAATACAGTCTCCCCTCCTACCCCTCAGTGCAGCTTACTCTGCACTCCCACCTCTGCCCCTTTGCATAGACTGTGCCATCTTTGTCCGTTTCCTGCCATTAGAATGTGAATTTCATGAGTATAGAGATCTTATCTGGCTTGTTCTCCACCTTCCTGCAGTACCTTGGACAGCACCTGGCACATAGTAGGTACCTGATAAATACCTATTAATGTGAGAAGAGCATGGAGGTAAGAAAGTTCTTTAAAAAAATAATCTCAGATAAGCATGAAATTGCAGCAGTGACAAAATACCATGAAGACAAGGGTCCTGATGCTGCACGTACCTGTCATAGGGGGATTTGACTAGTAAAGGTTAGAGAGGGCCTCTGTGCAGATGTGACACTCTAACTGCAATCCGAAGGAGAGGTGGGGTAACTAGGAGGGAAGGGAAGAGCGTTCCAGGTACAGGGTGTGTGCAAAGGCCCAGTGGTTTAAGGGAATGAAGGACTACAAGAAAAGCAGAGTCGCTGGGGCCTGGGGTAGGGAGGGGGAGAGCACATTGTGAAATGAGGGCAAACAGGGTGGTGGTGGTGCCAGAGCCTGGGGTGCTTGTAGTTTTATCTGTATCCTCGGAGCAATGTGAGGCTTTTGAATGGGGTGTGAAAGAGAGAGAGAGAAGAGTAGAGGGAGACGGGGAGAGAGAATCACGATTATGTCTAGGCCGCGTGACCTCGGACAAATCATTCCGTCTGCCCGAGTGTCAGCCTCCTTGTCTATAGAATGGCGACAGAACCACCTACTCTGCAGGGTCATTGGGTGCATAAAATGATATAAAGCACTTTACCGCATTATGGTGCATATTTGGGGACCTGATAAATGTTTCATTTTTGCAAGCTGTGAAAGAGACATTAACAAGCCCTGTTCACAGCCCTGCCATCCTCTGCTCATGGTCCTTCCCCTTTTCCCTTCCATCTCAGGCCACCTCCAGCCTCTGCCCTGAAGGGAGGAAGGCAACGCCTGACTGTTCCTCCCAACCCAGACCCACCTCCTGCTCTGACCAGCAAGATGCTAGGATCCCTATTGCTTGCCTCTCCCTGAGTCCTGCAGGACCAGTGAGCTACAGGAAAGCCAGCCGATCTGTTCGGCTCACTCTGGGCTTAAGGGGTCTGGGATAACTCGGGAACCTGCCCAGCCCCTTCCGCCTGCCCACTTGCCCTCAGAGCACCACCTGTCCTGCTCTGTGGCTACAATTTCTCAAGTCCCCTGCTGTAGATGCTCTGGAGTCAGTACCCTGTTTAAGCCACAGGCATTCATGCAGGGCACGAATCAGTGTCCCCTTTTCACAGATGAGGAAACTGAGGCCCAGGGAGGTGACATGATATCCCCAGGGTCTCATAGCTTGTTGGTGGCAGAGACGGATTGAAAGCAGGTGTACCTGACTTGGAGACCCAGTACTATGCACTGCCTCCTGTTAGACTTGGAGGTCAAGGGCACTGGGAGGGTCCTTTGAGGTTAGCAGCCATTGCCTCTGAATGCAGGCACTCTTGGCAATTTGAGAGAGACAGTTTTTTATTATTTTGCAGGATTGTTCCACATAGAGCAGGAAGTTAACAACTGTGGCCCCCAGGATTAAATGCGACTACTCCCCGGTCATTTGACAACCAAAAATGCTCCCACATATATACAAAAACCCCTTAGAGGGGCAGAACTGCCCCAAATTGAGACCTGCTGATAATTCAATAAAAAGTATGGTAATACTAATAGCAGCTAATATTATTGAGAGCCTAGTGTGGGCTAAATGCTTAACCTACATATTTTCATTTAATCTTATCAGATATAGGTACCATTAATAGACCCATTTTACAGATGAGGAAATTGAAGGTCGGAAAGGTTAAGTGATTTGCCCAAGATCACTCAGCTAGTTGATGGTAGAGCCAGGATTTGAATTTATGCTTCTGCTTTGAAGAGAAGGCAAATGATTTGCTCAGTGTCACACAGTAAGTGAGCATCAGGGATGGGTTTGAACTCAGGACTTCAGAGCAGTGCTCTTTTCATTCCACCTGATGCTTAGAAGGACAAGATGAGCCCCACTGGCTGGCAGCTGGCAGAAGAAGCCACTGGCCTACGGTCAGGGGAGGGTGTCTACCTCTGTAGCTCGATGCCTTGGGTCCACCACTGTCCCCTTCACCCAGATGGCTTTGTTGTGTTTGCCTGCATCCCCTTTTTCTCCATCCATCACCCCGACCTTGTACCCTTGGGCTGGGCCCATCAAGGCCCTCCTCTAGCCTCACTTGCTCTCCTCATTCTTGGAATTTATCCTCATTTTTTGTAGAGTGGGACAGTTTAGAGGATCGGGTGACAAAACTAATGTGAAGAAGGTGCTAGTTTGATGCCAGGCATGTCCCATAGGCTCAGGCAATGCTTTCTAGCTCTGAACCCCGTTGTCCTTCTCGACTCCATTCTCTGACTGTGCCTCCGTCTGTCCTTCTTCCTCTCCTCTTCATCTCTGAGTTTTTCTGTCCTCACCTGGCTAGGTATTTAGGCCAGTTTCCAACTCCTAGTGCCAAAACGGCACCACCTCCCTGTCTCCTATGCCAGCGGTTGGCACTGTCATTTTTGTCACAGGGCTTGGGGCCTTGGGGTGGAGTGCGTGGGAGGAGGGGCCCTGGCAGTCCCAGCTTGTGCCTTCGGCCTGCCCTTTGCACTGGCCAGGTGAGAAAGGCTGACTGGTCTCCTGCCCTTAGAGCATCCTCTGGTGTTTCCACGGCAGCCGTGCAGCCAGGATCCCTTGGCTCTTGCTGGACAAAGGGCCACCAAATTCCCCACACGTGCCCATGGTCCTGGAACGGAAGCATCTGTTAGGAGGCCAGAAGTGGGCAGCACTGACTGACCTGCCCCCAATTCTTGGAGAGGGAAGCAGTGCTCAGCTCAGGCGGGTTGTGGGGTCTTCTGGTTTCATCCACACACACCCCGTCCCCAGTCCATCTCACTGGGAAGCTGCCTGTGACTTCTCTCAGCCTCGGTTTCCTCATCTGTAAAATGGGGATATAATGCTGATCTCAGAAGTCTTTCCAGCTGCCCACGTGAGCCAGATGGGGACTGTGGTCAGTGAGCCTGGAGAAGCTGTCCCGGGAGCCTCAGACAGAGCAGGAGGGAGGCAGGACCAGACCAAAGGGACACAACTCTGTTTCATTAGGACTTGAGAATCAGACAGATCTGCCCCTTCCAAGCAGTATGGTCTTGAGGAAACACCCTTCCTTCTCCAAGCCTCAGTTTCTCTTTCTCTAAAATGAAAATAATTCTTCCTGTATGACAGGATTGCTGGGGAAATGGCCCAGTATACAGTAGGTGCTCATTAAGTGTTGATTACCTGTGAAGGCACTGGCCAGTCACAGCCACTCAGGGCAGGGTATTCCTGTGGTCAGCCCTGTCTGCACAGACCTGGGTCTTCAACAGACCCCCTTCCTGGGCACACTGCTGGGCGCCCCCAGGATGTGCTCTTCCCATGGGGAATTCCTCTTGTGTTATTCATACAGACTTCCCCAGGAAGGCCCGAGCCCCTCTCTGTAAATGTCCCCAGCCCCTTATCTGGCTTTCCCTGAAGGCCTTTATCGCTTTCTGGTTTGTGTCAGGTTGTTTGTGTCCTGTCTTATCTCCCCCAGGAGACAGGGGCAGCCTGCTGAATCAGAGTGACCTGAGTTTGAGTCCCCAGCTCTGCCACTGATTAACTGGGAGATGCTGGGCAAGTGCCTTCACCTCTTGGAACCTCAGTTTTCTCTTCCGTAAAATGGGGATGATAATCCCTGCAGCACAGGGTGGTCGTGAAGATTACATGAGACAATGTCATTCGGCGCATCGCACGGGGTAGATGATGAGTCAGTGATAGCCCATCCCCCTCTTTCCCAAACCAGGGGCCCAGCAGCCGCGGGATCCTACAGGCTCTGACCCAGAGCCAGGGAAGAATGATCACAGATGATCAAGTCACCACCCAGGCAATGGGCAGGGGTAGCTGCACAGCTGAGCTTGCGGCTGCTGGAAGTTCCCAGTACCCCCATGGCCTAGAGGAGGCTGGGACCACAGGAAGCTTCCTCAGAATGAAGGAAGGGTGGGAGGGAAAACACAGATGAGGCCCCTACAGGGATGTGGGCAAGGGTAGAGGTTAAGAGCACAGTTTCTGGATCAAGCACACACTTCCTCCACCTACCAAGGGCTGTGTGACCCCATCTAAGTGACTCGACCTTTCTGACCTGTGAAACGGGTGATAATGATTCACCCCATCTCCTGGGGCTGCTGTGTGGAGGTGATGAGATGATGCATGGAAAGTGCTTGGCACAGTCTGGCCAAAATTTTCCTATTATTTATTTTTAAGAAGTGCTCTCAAGGGCCCACCAACTGCTTAGCCAGACTCCTCAATTAATTACCCATAAAATTGTTTTTTAGTTTTAAGAGCTTATTTTTCTAGTACCTTTCAGGAGCCAGGCACTGTGCTCTGTGCCGTCATCATGTTACCCCATGGAACCTTCACTGTCACCTGTTATCCCCATTCTGCAGATGAGGAAATTGAGCCTCTGAGAAGCTGGGCCTCCTGCCCAAGCCCACATAGCCCTTGACTCCCAGAGCTTGGCCCTCTCTCACTTTGCCCCTGTTCTGGAGACCATCATGGCCTGGGTTAGGGTGTCTTGCCAGGTATCAGCTGGATGCAGCAAACCCCAAACATAATCCGTGGAGAGAACCTGTAAACAGAGGATCTGGAGTGGGCTGGAGGCTCCTGTGAGAGTGACGACCAGCCTGGGAGGCAAGCAGCCTGTCGGGGGCTGGAGACAGGAGCCTGTGAGCACGTGTGTTTATTCAGCCTGTTCCAGGCAGGGGGCCCTGGCTGGCCAGTGTAAACATCCGGACTACTTGTGGGCCTGCTGAGGGAGCTGAGGCAGCCGGGGAACCGGCATCCAGGGCCTCCTGGTGCCCGATGGGACAGCACTGACTGAGCACCTAGTATGTGTCATGTCATTTACACGCATCTTATCCCATGTTTACAACAGCCCTTTTTGGTCTCTTATTATTTTTACCTTACTGATGAGGAAACAGAGCCCCGGGAATGGCACAGCCCCAGCTGTCAAAAGCCCACAAAATTTGGTTTGCTGAGAGGGTGAGTTTGTAAAAGCGTAACAGTATTCCTTTGCATCGGCCTCTGCAGATACCACTCTTCCCATACAAACTCTGTTGAGACCCTAATTCACTTTCTCTCCTGCTGGGTTGTGCCCACCTGGGAGCTGTAGTTCTTGCTGGAAATTACCTCCTCTGGTTTAGTACTTTTAGCGCATCACCGTGTGTGGGACTGGCCGGGCTGAGGAAGGCCAACTCAGGGGGTTTTGCCCCTTTCTCACCCAGGAAAGGGGGTTTTGCTGACTCTGGTTATGCAGCCTTGTGGAGTGAGTCTGATAGATCAATAAGACCTTAGGTATCATCCCACCCATTTTATAGATGGAGAAGCAAGAAGCCCAGAGAGGAGAAATGTTTGTCCCAAAGATTCACACTGAGTGGCCGAGGCAGAACTGACGCCCAGGTCTCCAGGGAGGATGCCCCTAGTCCTTTGTTAATGGGGGTGGGACAGGGTTAGGAAAAGGCAGGGATGAAGCAAACACGTTCCCCAGATGCTTCATGATTTCACAGCCACCCCCCTCCCTTCTTCGGCCCTCTCCAAGCTGTGCCCCAGAAATGCCCTTGGGCTCTCAGAAACTCTGATAAATTCCTGTGCTTGTGCCAGCAGGGTGGTTTCACTTGGTTCCAGTGGCTGGAAGCCCATCCCGGGCCCCCTGCTCCCCACCGCCTGCCACGCTCTGCCCCGGGTCTTGTCCTGCTGTATATTCACACGTTCCCCTGCCCGGGTTCGTCTTGGCGTCCAGCAGAACTGCCACTTGGGTTGTGCCAAAGCCAGAGGAATCATTTAAATATGGCAGCAGCCTGAGCCTGGGCAGCCAGAGTGATCCATCTAACACCTGTGGGGTGCATCGGGGAGGCGCAGGTGTTCCCCGCCCCCACTGTGAGGGGGCGGCGGTGGCCCCAGTCGAAGGTTGGGACCATTGAGTTCACACCCTGTGCCTGGATTTGAACCAGGAGATGGACGCCCGGGCTCAACTCCCTTGGCCACACCTGTTGGAGGCTGGGACCTGTTGAAGTCGCTCCAGAGGGTTTGTTTGGGTACAACGTGGCTAAGACTCCACCTGGAGAATGAGGAGTAGGGTCTCGGGAGAGGCCGAGGAGAATTGGGCAGGGAGGGAGCCCAGCATTCCTGCCCAACTCACAGCAGGGACAGGCACCTAGAAGGCCAGAGACAGAGAGTCTGAGTAGGGGTGGGGCCCTAGAGGGAGTCCAGCCGGCCCAGGCCCATGACTTTCTTTTTGTGTCCTGGCCAAGGGACCAAGATTACCCAATCCCCAGAGCCCCATATGTGTCACCAGTTAAAAATCACTGAAGGCCAGCCTGGCCTTGGGAGGAGTAAACCCTTTTCTCCCCTTGATCTGAGCCCTGTGGACTGGCCCTTCACCTCCGTCCATTCATTTTGGGAGACTCTCCTGAGAGCAGTAAGAACAATAACAGCTGCTGTGCACCAAGCCCCCCAACAGTGCGCCAAGCCCCCCAACAGTGCGCCAAGCCACCGTGTGCCAGGCCCCGCTGTGAGCCATCCTATCCCGCACTGTGCACCAGGCCCTTTACAAACACAACCTTGTTTGAGTCTCAGAGGAGTCGTCGTGGGAGCTAGCAGAGGGGTCTTATGATTCCCCACTTCACAGAGGAAAAAACAGCTCACACAGCAGCGAAGCCTGATTCCGGCTCTCCATCCAAGTGTGTCTGCCTCCAAAGCCCATGCCTTTTTTGGTGTGGGACAAAATATTTCAGACATATAAAAAGCATAGAGTTCAGCAAAAACAAATACTGGTGAACCCCCCCATCCAACTTAAGAACTAAAACATTCCAAATGCAGCTGAGTGTCCCACACGGGTCCCTCCCTGATCCCATTCCCTACCCACCCCTCTTCCAGAAGAAACTGTTTTCCTAAATGACTGCCTGGATTCTTTTACTAGATGTTTCTGTCCCCCCGCCCCAAATGATACATAGCATTGCTCATGTGTTTTAAAACTTTAATTGGTACAAGGCTATGTATTTCCCTCTGCAGCTTTTCTCTCTGCATGTCGTGTTTGACTTTGTGTCCATGTCATTGCAGTGCCGTGTCATGTGTTGTGTCACGTGAATCTACACAGTTATGCAGGCTGTGAGAGGCCGTTTAGGTGTTTCTCATTCACTGTTTTTTATTTTAAAGTTATTTATTTTATTGTATTTATTTTTGGCTGCATTGGGTCTTTGTTGCTGTGCACAGGCTTTCTCTAATTGTGGTGAGCGGGGGCTACTCTGTTGCGGTGCGCGGGCTTCTCATTGCGGTGGCTTCTCTTGTTGTGGAGCATGGGCTCTAGGCGTGCGGGCTTCAGTAGTTGTGGCACTTGGGCTCAATAGTTGTGGCTCACGGGCTTCAGTAGTTGTGGCTCGCGGGCTCTAGGTCGCAGGCTCAGTAGTTGTGGCTCATGGGCTTAGTTGTTCCATGGCATGTGGGATCTTCTCGGACCAGGGCTCAAACCCGTGTCCCCTGCATTGGTAGACAGATTCTTAACCACTGCGCCACCAGGGAAGCCCTCTCATTCACTATTTAGATGATGCTGTGGAGCTTCCTTGTCCATGTCCCCTGGTGACCACGGGAGAGTGTCCAAGGTGTATATATGTTTTTTATGTTACGGAGGGGGATCCAATAAGTCCACTGTATCATAGGACTCTTTGCTGAGAGAACTGATCAATAATTTGAGGAGGGTTGCTCTAAGAGTTTAAAAACCGCTTAATGGGGCTTCCCTGGTGGCGCAGTGGTTGAGAGTCCGCCTGCCGATGTGGGGGACACGGGTTCGTGCCCCGGTCCGGGAGGATCCCACATGCCGCGGAGCGGCTGGGCCCGTGAGCCATGGCCGCTGAGCCTGCGCGTCCGGAGCCTGTGCTCCGCAACGGGAGAGGCCACAACAGAGAGAGGCCCATGTACAACAAAAAAACAAAAAACCGCTTAATGACAGGAGTGTTCCTATTTTGTCTGCTGCTGTGAACAGCACGAAGAAGGGTGTCTGGCGCATAGTAGGGGCACAGTAAATATATGTTGACTGAGTGCGTGTTCCAGGCCCTGTGTGAGGCCCTTGATCTTAATCAGTCTGCTGTGAGGAAGGCTTCTTCTCACTTCACAGATGAGCTGACTAAGGCTTCAGAGGTTGAGTCATGGTTCCAATGTCCCACAGCCAGTAGCCAAGTCAGTCAGCTCCAGAGCCTGCTCTCTTTCCTAAGCCTAGGCATCCCCTGAAATTATCTGTGTAGCCAGGGAGTGGCTTCAGAGGCCAGGAGCTGCTTCTAAAGCCTAGTTGCCTGGATAGACATGCTTTTAAGGTGGTCCAGAGACTGGTAGAGTGAGGTGGGCCCAGCTGGTTGGTCCCCTTTGTCCTGGAATGCCACTGTTACTCACCTCTGGGGCTGATCCATGGGGGAACTACAAAGGTTGGGACCATGCTAGGCTCAGAATTCCTGTGCAGACAGTGGGAAGGACCCATCATGGGGCGGGCAGGCAGTCTGACCCCACCAAAGAATCATTTGCGTGGGGCTTGAGCAGACCCAGATTCAAATCCCAGGACTGCCACTTATTAGCTGTGTGACTTTAGGTAAGTCTCTCAGTCTCTCTGAGGCTTATCATCTCCATCTGTTAAATGGGGATATTAACTTTCTCTTGCAGAATTATTGGTACATTTAGAATTGAGTGTAACAATCTTGCATAGAAACTACAGTGCAGGAGGGAAGGACATTCTGTTAGCAATACATACAAATCACTACAGGTGCACAGAGATAGGGCAGTTTAGGACACAGAGGAGGACTTCATGGAGGAGATGACATTTGATCTGGGTTCTGAAGGGTGAATAGGAGTTCTCCAAGCCCAGGAGTATACTGTGAGTCAAGCCACTTCTATGTGTCCTGACTAGACTTGGTGTTGAGAGGAACATCATAGTGTTGCTTGGGGAAAAAAACAAAACAAAACAAATCCGAATTGCTTACAATTTGACAGAGATATATGATCCTGTGACAGTGGTATAGACCAAGTGCTGACTACATAGACAAAGAATCAGGAATCAGTGGTATTGGGATCAGAGGAACATGTGAAAACTGTGGGGTAGGGCAGTCAGGAAGTCCTGGGGGTGAGGGGTGGGGCTTGAATGAGAAAGGAAGACAAGAGGGAGAGGGGCTGCCTGATTCTTGGTTTCCTGGCTGGGCTGGGTCAGGAAAGGGGCCTCCCCAGCCTGGCAGGGGACTAGGGACTGATCTTATGGGTTCTGGCAGAAGCTCTGCTGTGTCCATCTCACCAAGGCTTGTACTGTGTTCTCCTTTGGAAGAGAAGAAAAGTTGTTCCTAATTGTTAATTGTGCAATTGCGAATTGGCTCCTGAGCCAGGCTGAGCAGAAGCCAAGCCCCAGAGGGAAGGAGGAAGAGCCCAAGCTGGACGGCCACAGAGCCAGGAGTTTAGGGGCCCAGGAGGGGGTTTGGGAATGCTGCTGTGTGAGTGTCCCAGGCAGGGACGCCCGCCTGGCCTAGTCAGGCCTCCCTGCCCAGAACTCCCACTCCATTCTGCAGGATCCTGTGGTGCCCAAGAGTTGGGTAGACCTGGGTTTGAATTATATCCTCACCCCAGATATGTGACCTTGAACCAGTTACTTAACCCCTCTGTGCCTCTACTTTCAAATCTCTCACCTGCGGTTGCTGTGATGGTTAAACCAGAAAACACATGTAAAGTGCACAGGGCGCGGATGAAGTCGTTGCTCAAGGAATTGGTTTTGTTGCTGCTGCTGTCGTAGTTGTTGTGATTTAGCAGCAGTAACAGCAGCACCCTTGTGGCCAATACCCGCCATCACGCCTCTGTGACCCAGGCCAGGCTGTTGCTCAGGGTGAAGCCCGGGGTCATCCCAGCTGGCCCTGCCATCTCCTCATGAGCCAGGACATTCCTGTGCTGTCTTATTAGCGTCCAGCATCACAGCCTGTCCCCTTGGCAGTGCCCCTCTTAGGAGGAGGTGGAATTTGAGTTCCTGTGTGCCTTTTCATGGATTATCTCCTTATTTCTCACCCTGTGAAGTAGGTTCAGATGACCGCATTTTATAGATGAGGAAACATGCTCAGAGAGGTGAGGTGACTTGCCCAGGGTCACACAGCAGTAAATTACAGGATTCAAACCCAGGTCTCTCTGCTCTCAAACCTTGGCTCTTCCCACTCCAGGACGGGGGAGTGGCTTGTTCCCATAGAAAATGAGCCTGGCACTCTCCCTTCCCACAGTCACCCTCCACTCCCTTTTTTGTCATGTCCCCCTGTCCCTGGTTCTCCACCCCCTTGGCTCTGCTCTGCGCCTGGGCACCACTCTGGGCCAAGACTGCAGATGGGGCAGCTTGTGTCTCCTGGAGCCAATACAGCCATCGCTCCCCCGCTGTCCGCAGGAGCCAGGCCTCCTCTCCCCACCAGGCATTTCCTCCCGGGCTCCCCGGGAAGCGTGACACATGTGTGGTAAGGGGGGTAATGGGGACCAGATGGGAGGCTGAGCCTGGGGTGGGCTTTGTTAGGCGGACATTCCTGATCACTGAGGCAACGCCAGCTCAGTAGCATCTGGTTTAGCCGAGGGGCCACCCCGATTGGCTGGGGCTGGACTTGAGGAGTTGCCCTCCCATGAGGCCTTGGTGTGGTGGCAGGTGGGGACGAGCACTTCCTGCTGAGACAGGATTTCAGAGTCCAGGAGGGAATAACAGGGAGCAGAGGGGCAGAGTGAGGACAACAAGGAGTTCAGAGTCAGACCTGGCGCCCAGTCCTGGCTCTGTCACTTTCTGTCACTGTAACCCAAGCAGGTCACTGCCTGTCTCTGGGCTGCAGTTTTATTTTCTGCACAATGGGAGCCAGTGGTAGTACTTACCCCACGGATGCATGAGGGACTCAAATAAATAGCACCAGGGTCAGCATGCTCTGTATATTTTAATTCCTTTCATTCTCATAGCCACCCGTGAGAGTGGTGCTGTGATGATCTCTGTTTTACTGATAAACCGAGGCACAGGAGGTCATGTCACTTGCCCAAGTGAGACTGGTAATAGGAGGCAGAGCTGGTATCTGAATCCAGGCTCCCTGGGTCCCAGGTCCACCACGCTCTGCTGCTCCACTGTCCTGCCTCTCGGTGGTGTGTGTGATGACATAGAGAAAAGTGCCGTTTCGGCGGGCGATGCCACATGGTCTTTTTCCTGCTTGCCCCAGAAGCCGGTGCCTTCGGTGGCCTGTGGGACAGGCCTGCTGAGCTCATAAGTGGGTGAACAGAGGAGTGGGTGGACGCTGGGAACATCCCTGCACGTTGGGCGAGGGGAGGCACCGGGGCTGTGACTCTCAGTACCCTGCGGTCTGGGCTGCCAGTTAGACCCACTGGTTACCCTGAGAGGAACAGGGAACCCGACTCTGGAAGCAACAGCCCCCATCCCTCAGGCCCCGGCTTCACTCCACATACTTTGTCCGCGTTCTCTTCGTCTGTCATCTTGCCCAAGATCGTAACGTGCGTCTTCGGAAGAAGCTGGTTTTGAACATAAGTCCAGCTGACTGCAAAGCCAGAGCCCTTTCCCTACAGGGCACCAGTCTGGGGTCCATCTCCTGCTTTCTGAGGGATGGGTTCCAGTATCCTTGTCAAGGAGGGTTTTTTTGAAGATGATTTTTGATGATTGTGGGTGGAGGGAGGAGGCTGCAGGGTAGGGTCAGAAGAGCCTAGATGACGATTCACATCCAGGTTGGCCCATTGGGTGACCCCTTTTACTTCCTGAGCCTCTTTTCCCTCATTTGTTGAAAGCTGTTTACAATTAGAGGACAGAGTTGAGTGCTAGAGGGCCCAGATGACCAGAGCCTTGGCCCTTTAAGATTTCATGGCTCAGTGGGTGGGGCAGCCACATACCCTGTCCCCATGGCGTCCTGTCATCCGGTAGCAGGTGGGGTCTGGTGGAGGGGTGTGCAGAGTGCCAGGGGAGCACAGAGCAAGGAAAACTTGCAGGGCCAGGGTGTCAGGGGTGATGGCATGGACATGGGTTGTATCTGTCAGCTTCCCTACCCACTCCGTCTGCTAACGGCAGCCCCTTCCTTTGGAAACTGCTCCTCCCCTGCTCCTTGTGCTGTCAATTGGGTGCCAATCACAGGATCTTGCCCCACCTCTTCCCAGGGAGGGCACACGAACCAGGCCTGGCCAATCAGAGTTCTTCCCTGAGACTTTCAATACAGGGAGAGAGACGGGTTCTTTTCTCTAGGGCTCTTAGCTGCCAGTAAGTAAGCCTGGCCCAGTTCTCTGGGCCTGAAGGATGTCTAAACTCAGGAGATAAGAAGGAGGGTAACGCACAGAGGGAACTTGAGGGATGGGGTCAGACAGAGGGAGAGACCCCAGCAGCAGCATCTGAACTGGATCTCCTCCTGCCTGGTGCCTGATCCTCCCTCCGTCCCAGGCATTGCAAGCCCAGGCGTTTGCTTGAACTGAGTTACAAAACTCAGTTTAAGCTGGGTTTCTGTCACTTACAACCCTGAGGGGCCTGACTGAGGAGGCTTCACAGAGGAGACGGCATTTGAGCCACGTGTCAAAGGAGTTCTTGGGATAAACAGCAATAGTGAGGTTGTGCCGGGCAATGGAAGCTGGTGGGAAGGGCCCAGTCATGACTTGCCTGGGTGATGGCAGAGGGTGAGGTCTGGGCAGTGCCCAGTTACATCCTCCTAACAACCCAGTGAGGTACGCACTATGATTTTACCACTTTACAGATGGGGAAACGAAGGCACAGAGAGGTTAAGTAACTTGTTTAAGGTCACATAGCTGGTAAATGACAGAGCTTGCATTTGAACCCAGGCAGTCTGGCTCCAGAGTTATTTTCTTAATCACAGAGTGGAAATGACCACCCCGTGACTACAACGCCCTGACTGCAGAGTTCTTTTCGTGGAACTCCACATCTCATGGCCCATTGGGGATGGAACTGCAGTGCCCATGCTTGGGATGTGGCTCCAGGACCCCAGAGCCCCAGTGTGGCCTGGGCAATGGGGAAGAGATGGGAGGGAAGGCCCTGTGGATTCTTTCAGAGGATGTGGGGTGCTCTTCTGGCCCAGTTGCATCCCAGGCTAGTAAGGAGCTGGGGCTAGGTTCCTGCCAGGCGCCCTGCCGTTTCTGTGAGCTGTGATAATCTCCAGAAACAGTGAATGATGGGCTCTGGCTGTGTCCAGCTAAGCCCTCAGCAGGAGGTCAGTAACTTTAAGAAGCTCTGGCTTCTAGCCAAGGTGCTGGAGAGTTTTCAAACCACTCCCAGCAGGGGAGGCCCTGGGCAGGCAGGAAGGGAAGAAGTACTCCAAGCTGCGGCCTTTGAGAATGGAGCCCTGGGAAGCATCAGCGTCAGTCCACAGCTCCAGGTTGCCTCAGGGTCAGGCATGTCCCGTGTGTCAACAGCTTTTACCTTATACTTACAGAGTTAAGGAGCATCAGCCCCATTTTACAGGTGAGGAGGTTGAGGCTCAGCAAGGCTAAGCGACCTGCCCAGGATCACACAGCCAGAGTTCCCAGGTCTGGTCTATGTCCAGATTTCCTGGACAGCCTCACTCCTGCCTAATTTGGCCTCATCCCTGAACTCAAGGATTTCTGGAACACATGCCAGAGCTCCCTCAGGTCTCCTGGCCCTTCCCACAAGACACCTTTTTTCTTCTTGCCACAGGACACCTTCCTTCTTACCACCAATTCCACAGAAGGGATTTTTTTCCCCCATGAGACAGTACTTTCCCATTCCTCCAAGGGAGGAGCCCAGCAGCCCCTGGGATTCCTACACAGGTGGCCTCTGGGGCAGAGGCTGGGGACTAAGGCTTCCAACTGTGCCCCCGTGTCCGGGCCCTGGCAGGATATGTGAAAGGGAGCCAATCTTGCTTGTTAGACTAAAGCTCTGAGGAAGGATGACTTCAGCTGGGGTCAAAGGAAAGGCCCTTTAGGCTGAGCCTCAGGTTAGTCCTTAGAGAGTAGAGCAAGGAGCGAGGCTCTCCAGGTGGAGGAAACAGCGCAAACAAAGGTCCGGAGGTGGAGAAGTAGGTGTGCTCTAGGGGGAGGGTGGCAGTTCCCACGTGGGTGGAGGGGCTGGATTATGGCACCAGGCAAGAGCGGGGCAGGCACATTTCTAGAAGGATCCAGAAGGTATGTGACCCACTGGGGTCTTAGGAAAACAGGCTCCTCTCCTGTCCTGGCCCAGATCTCTGCCCCACAAGGATGCTTAAGGTGGGCTCAGACCCCCAAGTGGACAGGGGCCTCTCCCCTGGGCCTGGCTGCCTTTCCCAAAGGCTTATCTGTTCCTTCCCGTTTCCTGTCGAGCCCGGAGCCCCAGAGCAGCAGCCCCCTTGTGGGCACAGCGTGGCCATCACAGTAGGTCCGGTCCCGGCCGGCAAGGCAGAGAGAGCTTCCACCTCCGGCCCTCGCTTGTTTTCCTCAGCGGTGCAAAGAACCCCAAACTCTTTGCTCTAGAACCAGAGTTGTAGACCGGGTGGGGACAGGTAACCAGAAAGGCTCCTGGGATGCAAGGAAAGCTCTCCTGGCTGTCCTCGTGCCCCTGACCTCCTCCCATCAGCGACTGTGACGATGAGCAATGCCCTTTCTGAAACCCCTACTCTGTGCCTGTCCCCGTGCTTGGCACTTTCCACCCAGGGTCTCATTTGACACTCAGGACAACCCTGCCAGGAAGCCACTGCTCTCCTCCTTGTGGGGTGGGGGAAACTGCAGCTCCAAGAGGTGACATAACTTGCTCAACATCACCGTCACTGGACAGCTAAGCCAAGTGCGTCTGACGTCAAAGTCTGTTTTCCCGTCCATGACGTGGCGATCCTAACTCCGAGCCCTCAGGGTTGCTGTGCCCAGCAGAAGCAGATACAGAGGAGTGATAAAGCAGGGAGTCCAGTGTTATGCAGCCTGGGCTGGACAAACGTGGGCAGGTGTCCTGGGCAGCGAGTGCAGGAGCTGACACACTGGACCTAGAAGGAAGGCGGGGACCTGGGTGCAGGGAGACAAGGGCCTATCAGCGGCCCTCAGTCATCCTAAGCCCACGTTGGCTCCTTCACCACCACCGAGCTCTTAGCAGCCGTGGCACAGGCATGCGGGGCTTTGGAAGGAGTGTCCAGAGGCCTGTCTTCTGGTCCTGGCTGTGCCCCTGGTGCAGCTTACTCAGGGGACTTCCTCTGGACCTCAGCTAGTTCATCTGTAGAATGGGATGGCGTGGGCGTGGGGGTCGGACAAGGCTCACCCCTCCAGCCACACTGCCCTTCTTCCTACTCCTTGATCTCTGCTTGGTCCTACCTCCGGGCCTTTGCTCTGGCTGTTGCCTCTGCCTGAAGTAGCCCCCTCACCGCTGACACCCCATCATTCTGGTTTCACGTGACGTGTCACCTGCTCACAGAGGTCTTCTCCACTCCTCCGCAGGGTTCCCCACCACACCGCCCTGCTGTCCTTTCTCTGTAACACAAGTCACTCTCTGAAATGAGGCAGTCGAGGTACTGGTTAGGGTTAGGGACTCCAGAGTCAGACTGCCTGGGTTCAAATCCCAAAGTTCACCACTTAGAGCTGGGTGATCTTGGCTGTAACCTCTCTGTGCCTCAATTTCCTCACCTATAAAACAGGCTCAGTAATAATATATATTATTATTTTTGTAAGGATTAAATAAGAAATGCATTAAAAAGCACTGACAGTGCTCAGCACGCAGTAAGCACTCAGTACATGTTAGATGCTATTATTATAATAACTCTTAGCAACATTGTTTAGGGTCCCTCCTATTAAACTTCAAGCTCGTGAGAGCAAGGACTTTGTCTTATTCAGTGATACACATCAAGCGTGGAGCCATTTCCTAGCACACAGTAGGTGCCTAATAAATATTTGTTGAATGAATGAATGGACAAATGAGCGCTGACATTCCCAGCTCTTAAGAGGCTCTGTATGGCTGGATATAGAGAAGGATGGATGCAGGGAAGGCGACCCTGGGCCAGCCCCGGCTCAGGGCCCAGCCCTCTCTGCTCCCAGCAGCCCGCATGGTGGGCCCCATCCCGGCCTGCCCTGCTGGGAGTCCACCTCCTGAGGGGACAGAGGGGTCTCTGGGAATGGCGGTGGCTCCCTGTCCCAGACACCCTGACCACAGCCACGTCTGTGGGTGTCCGATGCTGGTTCCCAGCTCAGATTCTGGCAGCCGGGCCTGGGGGCTAATGTAGATGTTGCCCTATGCGCAGCAGGCCTCCCTCTCAGACCCACAGAGCTGGGCCCAGCTTGCTTTATCTTTACCACTGCCCGTGCCCACCCACCCCACCCCAGAGCATTTTCAGAAACAACCCTAACAAACAGAAATGCCCCCAACCGCCCCTCCCACCACTCCCATGCCTCCTCCTTGTTCTAGAATTCAGAGTGGGACTGCTGGCACATCAGTTCCCCTGCAGGCCTTTTCTTGGCTTCCGGTCCTCTGAGCACCCCGAGAACATCGGGTTAAGTGCCCAGTCCTGAGAGAGAGGGAGAGATCGCTACTGCCATCTGTACAGACAACACCGAGGCTTGGAGGGCAGGTTTGCTGGAGGCCCTGCAGTTGGCGAGGGCCAGGGTCAGGGTTCAAACTCAGGTCTCGCCATTTGCTGCTTCTATTCTCATTCATTCATTCGGCTCAGTTACTGAACAGCTACCGTGTGTCAGGCGCTATGCAGCAGTGATCACAGTGCCTGCCCTGGCCTAGGGCCCAGAAGTTAGCCCAGCTACATAGCCGGCGTGTACACCAGCGCTGTCCAATAGAACTCTCCGTGATACGGAAATGTTCCGTATCTGTGCTATTAACCGTGTCTGACTATCGGGCACTCGAAGTGTGGCTAGTGCAAATGCAGAATTGAATTCTTCATTTTAATTTTATTTTAATTTCAGTAGCCACATGCAGCTAATGGCTACTGGGTTGGACACTATGGGTCTGAGAGTCCTTTGAGATCAGTCATTCGTGGCCTTGGACGGTAGGTCTCAAGCTCAGATGTGAGCAGGGGCACTGCGTTGATTTCCCGGGGGCGCACCTTAGGTTCTGTCTTCTTTCCCAGCTGTCAGTATATTAAACTCACAGGTGTTTGCTTCACACCCACAAAGGAGTCAGACAATGTTTTCTTTGAAACACGAGACCCTCCTAACCCATTTTAAGTCTTCCACTTTTTTTTTTTCTTACTGAGGTGTAACTTGTATAGAGTAAAATGCACGGGCCAGAAGCAAACAGTTTGACGAATTTTGACAACTGTAGACACCCGTGTAACCACAGTGGAATCAAGGTATAGGACATTTCCAGAACATTTGCATTCCCCCAGAAAGTTCCCTCATGCCCCTTTCCAGTCAGTCCTGTCCTCAGAGGCAACTGCTGTTCTAATGTCTGTCACCATAGATTAGTTTTGCCTATTTTTAAGCCTCACAGAAATCATTTTCCCACTTTTGACTGAGGCAAGATTATAAGAAATATTTCTTTTCTCTTTGTTGAAGAAGTAGAGTACCAGCATGATGAAAAGTGGCAGCTGAGCCTGGGCTACCGTGAGGAGGAGACAAGAAATGGGGAGGGGTGGGGGGGCTGTAGGACCCTGGGGATTCATGGTCAGTCCAAAGGGCACAGCCGCCCCTCAGCTCCAGCTGGCTGTTGCCACTTGAGAATGTGGGCCCAGCACTGCCAAGTCTTTTTTTCTCTTTTTTTTTCTTCTGCCAAGTCTTTTTTAAAGGAAAGCTGAAAATACTGATTTTCATGTAAAATCTCCTTAATGTTGGTATTTCGAAACCTATTACAACACTACAGGCCAGATACTTCACACGTGTGGGCCAGACTTGACCTGTGGACTGCCAGGGTGTGCGTTGGGCCTTGGGCTGATCAGAATGTTACTTACAATAGTAGCTGGTATTTGTGGACTGGTTCCTTTGCTTCAGGTCCTGTTCTAAGTACTCGATGCTATTAAGTCATCTAATCTTGCTAACAGTTTATTAATGCATCCATTTTACAGATGAGTAAGCTGAGACGTAGAGAGGAATTAAGTGACTTGCCCAAGGTTACAGAGTACTTGGCTGGCATTTGAACCCCGACTGTCTGCTTCCTGAGTCCCCGCTCTTAACCACTACAGAAGTGGGGATGGAGGGTGAAGCTGCCTGGGATGGTTATACCATTTGGGGTGCAGCTTTGCCAGCCAAGGGTGCTACCACCCTGAACGAGCGATGAGAGAGGCTCGGCCCCACCCGCTGGGACTGCCCTGGCACAGGTCGTTTTCAGGTCCAGGCACCTTGGCTGTCAGTTGATGGAGCCCCAATTTTAGGATGTGCTGGGAAAGCAGCCAGGGGTGGGGTTGGAAGGATGGAAGCATGACTGATGCTTGATGAGGGTGTCAGGGAGCACTGGGCAAGTGAGGACAGAAGCAGCAGGAACCTGGCAGGGAGAGGGCCCAGGCCCAGAGGGTGGCAGGGGAGAGGAGGAGGTGACAGCAGAAGAATCGGCCAGCCGGCCCAGGGCCAGGCCAGGCTGCCGCTGCGGAGAGCTGGTGGCTGGGGCATCTCCACCCACAGGCACTTCGTTCAGACAAGCCTGTCACCTGGGAAGTATGGAAAGGGGAAGATAGGATCACCAGGCCAAACAGTGCTGCATTTCCACTGACCTCTAGCACATCCGCGGGAGAGGAAACTGAGGCCCAGAGAGGGCACAGCCAGGACCAGACCCGGACTTCTAGCTCCCACTCCCGTGCTTTTGCTGCTCCATTTGGCTGCATTCCTCAGGACCCGGAGTTGTGGGGAAAGAAGGTCTGTGGTCACTGCAGGGAAGTGTTCCAGAAGCCTGAGGGACATGACAGGGAGAGGCCAGACCCTCCCCTCTGGCCCTTGCCTGTGTCACTGAGCCAGGACCTGTCCTGAAGTAAGTGCTAAATAAGTGTTTGCCGTTATTTTTTTTTTTTCCAATTAGGTGTTCACACCCACTTTTGAGAGATGTACTCTTACTATTACCCATATTACCAATGAGACAGCCGAGGCTCAGAGAGGTAGAGATCACTTCCAGAAAGTCGTTGGTGGCATTGAACGAGTGATGAATGCAGAGTGCTCACAACCGTTCTGGGGCACAGCAAAGGGTCGTGGGCCGGGGGCTGTAGGAGGGATGACATGGCAGGGCTGGGCTGTGTTCACTGGCAGGGAAGTGTTTCGGAAGCCTGAGGGACATGACAGGGTGAGGCCAGAACACCACTACCCACCAAAACACCAAGTAACATGGGCTGGTACCCCAGGGCCCTCACAAGCCTTCCAGCAGCCTCCACACCAGGGGAGCCCCCCGGGCCTGGCTCCAGATCCTGTGCGTCATGAAGGGGCAGCCTGGCCTTGAGGTGCTCACGTCACCTCTCTGAACCTCAGTTTCCTCATCTGTCAAATGGGTACAGCGCTACCTACCATGCAGGGTTATGGTGAGGGCCTGGCATATGATAGGTGCTCAACATCCAGGCATCACAGAACCTCTAGGAAACAGCTATTGAATTGAATTGGACTTTAAGGACAGAGGACAGGCATATCCCCAGTGTAGCCCGGGAAAGCTTGCTCCACACTTCAGTGCAGAACCAAAAAAATCTCAACTACAGCTTTTGAACTTGCATGCTTTACAGGGTCGAGAGGAGCCACTCACCCCTCTTCAACTATGTCTACACTGGATGAGGGCACTAGGGAGCAAGTTTGCCATTAGTTATTGTTCCCCGCACCAAGAGCAGCAGACACTTATTGAGCACTTACTGTGTGCCAGGCACTATGCTAAGCCCTTCCTTTATGTCGTCATTTTACACAGGAGGAAACAGGCTCGATAATTGGACCCTGGGCCCTCAGCCAGTACATGGTGGCATCGAGATTTGAACCTACATAGTCTGGCTCCAGACTCTGTGCTCTTAGGAAGGGAAAATAATCTACCAGAAATAAGTGAAAATATTGATTTGGGCCAGTCTTTCACAGTTGCAAAGCCTTTACATGCATGTGGTTCAGTTTGGTCCTGATGGCGCTAGATGAGAACGATGTTATCATGCCCATCTTATAGTTGAGGACAGTGAGGCCCAGAGAGGTGATGCGACTTGACCGAGGCCATGTGGCTGGGCTGGAATGTGGGTGCATCCACCTGATTCCAAGTCCAGTGCTCTTTCCCCTGCTTCTCAGTCAACTCTTGGGGAAACAGCTATCTAGCTTGAATGGTGACAGCCAACAGGCCCCAGTGAACTCTGCCATAGGTGTGGCCCAGTCTGTCCCACCCACACTGGGTGACACCATCCCAGCCCCAGACCACCATTGCCTGCATCCACCTCACTTTGATATCAGAGCTTTAGAACCATTAATTCTCAGAGAGAAACATAGATGAGGGATTTTTCAAACTCTTTCTTGGAACCTCTGAGGAAACCAGGCTCAGGGTCAGGATACGGGGTCATTGAATGCGTAAGTGGCAACTCCACTTATATCTCTTTTGTATTTTGGGTTGCAGTGTTAAGTTTTTAAAAACAAAGGGCTCTGGGAATTCCCTGGTGGTCCAGTAGTTAGGACTCCACACTTCCACTGCAGGGGACCGGGTTTGATCCCTGGTCGGGGAGCTAAGATCCTGCAAGCCGTGTGGTGCAGCCAAAAAAAACAAAAACAAAAACAAAACAAAACAAAAAACAAAGGGCTCTACAGGACCCAGACCCACCCACCAGCAGGCCAGCAGCCCCTGCACAAGGCAGGGCCTGGTAGCCAACTGGTCCCCCACCTACCCCACCCACAGTAGTTGGCCCTACCACAACAGAAGGGCTCACACAGCCCACATGGGGGCACCCCTAGAGTATACAGCGCTGGTGACCAGTGGGAGTGTTCTGCTGGCTTCATAAGACATCTCCTACAAAAGGCCACTTCTCCAAGATTGGGAAATGCAATAAACCTACCTTATACATGGAAATAAAAACAGAATTATGCAAAATGAGGCAACAGAGGAATATGTTCCAAACAAAAGAACAAGGTAAAACCCAAGAGGAAGAACTAAGTGAAATGGAGATAAGCAGTCTACCCAATAAAAAAATTCAAGGGAATGCTCGTAAAGATGCTCAACGAATTTGGAAGAAGAATGGATGTACACAGTGAGAAGTTTAAGAAAGAGTTAGAAAATATAAAGAAGAACCAAACAGCTGAAGAATACAATAACTGAAATTAAACATGCACTAGAAGGAGTCAGCAATAGATTAGATGATTCAGGGGAATGGATCAGTGAAGTGGAAGACAGAGTAGTGGAAATCACCCAAGCTGAAGAGAAAAAAAAAGAAGAATTTTTAAAAAACGAGGATAGTTTAAGGAACCTCTGGAACAACATCAAGCATACTAAGATTCACGTTATAGGGAGAGAGAGAGAAAGGGGCAGAGAACCTACTTGAAAAGATAGTAGCTGAAAACTTCCCTAACCTGGGAAAGGAAACAGATATCCAGGTCCAGGAGTACAGAGTCCCAAACAAGATGAACCCAAAGAGGTCCACACAAAGACATTGTAATTAAAATGGCAAAAATTAAAGATAAAGAGAGAATCTTAAAAGCAGCAAGAGAAAAGCAACTATTTAAGGGAACTCCCATAAGATGATCAGCTGACTTTTCAGCAGAAACTTTGCAGGCCAGAAGGGAGTGGCATGATATATTTAAAGTAATGAAAAGAAAAACATACAACCAAGAATACTCTACCTGGCAAGGCTATCATTCAGATTTGAAGGAGAGGTACAGGGTTTTACAGATAAGCAAACGCTAAAGGAGTTCAGCACTACTAAGCTAGCTTTACAAGAAATGCGAAAGGAACTTCTCTAATTGGTAAAAGACCACAACCAGAAATATGAAAATTCCAAGAGGAAAAAGCTCACTGGTTAAAGCAAATATACATAAAGGTAGTAGATCAACCACGTATAAAGCCAGTAGGGAGGTTAACAGACAAAAGTAATATAAATCATCTATATCTATATTCATTTTTGTGAACTTAAGAGATCATCAATTTAAAATACTAATATAAATATCATATTCATATATGTGTGTGTGTGTGTGTGTGTGTGTATATATGTTGTTACATATAAACCTCATGATAACCACAAACCAAAAATCTGGAATAGGTAGACACAAAAGAAGATGAAGGAATCTAAACATTGACTCTAAAGATAGTCATCAAATCATAAGGGAAGAGAGCAAAAGAAGAAGAAAGAAACAAAAAGAACTTCAAAAACAACCAGGACACAACAAAAATGGCAATAAGTACACACCTGTCAATAATTACTTTAAATGTAAATGACTAAATGCTCCAATCAAAAGACATAGAGTGGGGCTTCCCTGGTGGCTCAGTGGTAAAAAAAAAAAAAAAAAAAAAAGACATAGAGTGGCTGAATGGTTTTTTTTTTTTAAAAAAGACCTATATATATGCTTCCTACAAGAGACTCACTTCAGATCTAAAGACACACAGACTGAAGGTGAGGGGATAGAAAATATATCCATGCAAATGGAAATGGAAAGAAAGCTGGGGTGGGGAATTCTGTGGTGGTCCAGTGGTTAGGACTCTGTGCTTTCACTGCTAAGGGCCTAGGTTCAATCCCTGGTCAGGGAACTAAAATCCCACAAACCATGCGGGGTGGCCAAAAACAAACAAACAAACAAGAAAGCTGAGGTGGCAATACTAATATCAAACAAAATAGACTTTAAACAGAGACTGTAAAAATTAAAGAGACACAGAAGGACATTACATAATGATAAAGGGATCAATTCATCAAGAAGATATAACAATTGTAAATATATATGCACCCAACATAGGAGTACCTAAATATATAAGGCAAATATTAACAGACATAAAAGGAGAAATTGACAGTAACACAATAATAGCAGGGACTTTAACACTCCACTTACATCAGTGGACAGATTATCCAGACAGAAAATCAATAGGGAAACACTGGCCTTAAATGACACATTAGGGCAGATGGACTTAATAGATATATATATAGAACATTCTACGCAAAAGCAGCAGAGTATACATTTCTTTCAAGTGCTCATGGAACATTCTCTAGAACAGATCACATACTAGGCCACAAAACCAGTCTTAATAAATTTTTTTTTTTTTTGCGGTACACGGGCCTCTCACTGTTGTGGCCTCTGCCGTTGTGGAGCACAGGCTCCAGACGCACAGGCTCAGCGGCCATGGCTCACAGGCCTAGCCGCTCCGCAGTATGTGGGATCTCCCCAGACCGGGCCACGAACCCGTGTCCCCTGCATCGGCAGGTGGACTCTCAACCACTGCGCCACCAGGGAAGCCCCAGTCTCAATAAATTTAGAAACACTGAAATCATATCAAGCATCTTTTCTGATCACAATGCTATGAGACTAGAAATCAATTACAAGGAAAAAAAACTGCAAAAAACACAAACAATGGAGATAAACAATATGCTACTAAACAACGAATGAGTCACTGAAGAAATCAAAAAAGAAATTAAAAAATACATGGAGACAAATTAAAATGGAAACACAATGATGCAAAATCTATGGGATGCAGCAAAAGCAGTTCTAAGAGAGAAATTTATAGTGATACAAGTCTACATCAGGAAACAAGGAAAAATCTTAACCTAACCTTACACCTAAGGGAACTAGAAAAAAGACAAACAGGACCCAAAGTTAATAGAAGGAGATAAATCACAAAGGTCAGAGCAGAAATAAAGAGAGACTAAAAAACAATAGAAAAGATCAATGAATACAAGATGGTTTTGAAAACATAAATGAAACTGATAAACATTTAACCAGACTCATCCCCCCAAAAGAGAAGAGAGCCCACATACATAAAGTCGGGAATGAAAGAGGAAAAGTTACAACCAACAGCACAGAAATGAAAGGATCTTAAGAGATTACTATGAACAATTATTTGTCAATAAGATGGACAACCTAGAAGAAATGAAAGATTCCTACAATCTCCGAAGACTGAATCAGGAAGAAATAGAAAATATGAAGACCAATTACCAGTAATGAAATTGAATCAGTAGTAATAATTAAAAAAAAAAACAAACCTCCCAACAAACAAAACTCCAGGACCAGATGGCTTCACAGGTGAATTCTACAAAACATTTAAAGAAGAATGAACACTTATTCTTCTCAAACTATTCCAAAAACCCTTGAAGAGGAAGGAATGCTTCCAAACTCATTTTAGAGGCAAGTATCACCTTGTTACCAAAAGCAGACAAAGACACCACACAAAGGAAGGGAGGGAGGGAGGGAGTCGGGGGGGAGGAAGGGAGGAAGGAAAGAAAGAAAAGAAAAAAATTATAGACCAATATCACTGATGAACATAGAAGCAAAGATCCTCAGCAAAGTATTAGCAAACCAAATTCAACAATACATCAAAAGGATCATACACAATGATCAAGTGGGATTTATCCCAGGGATGCAAGGATGGTTCAATATTTGCAAATCAATCAATGTGATACGTCGAATTAACAAATTGAAGAATAAAAATCATATGATAATCTCAATAGATGCAGAAAAAGCTTTTGACAAAATTCAACATCCATTTATGATAAAAACTCTCAATAAAGTGGGTGTAGAGGCAACATATCTCAACATAATAAAAGCCATATATGACAAGCCCACAGCTAACATCATACTCAATGTTGAAAAGCTGAAAGCATTTCTTCTAAGATCAGGAACAAGACAGGATGCCCACTCTCACCACCTTTATTCAACATAGTATTGGGAGTCCTAGCTGCAGAAATCAGGCAAGAAAAAGAAATAAAAGGAATCCAAACTGGAAAGGAAGAAGTAAAGCTGTCACTGTTTGCAGATGACATGACACCATATATAGAAAGTCCTAAAGATCTTATAAAAAACTATTAGAACTAATAAATGAATTTAGTAAAGTTGCATGATACAAAATTAATATTCAATAAACTATTGTGTTTATATCCACTAACAATGATTTATCAGAAGAAGAAATTAAGAAGACAGTCCTGTTTACAATTGCATCCAAAAGAGTAAAATACCTAGGAATAAGTTTAACCAGGGAGGTAAAAGACCTACACACTAAAAACTGTAAGACACTGATGAAATAAATTGAAGAAGACACACAAAAAATGTAAAAATATACCATGCTTATGGATTGGAAGAGTTACTGTTGTTAAAATGACCATACTGCTCAAGGCAATATACAGGTTCAATGAAATCCATATCAAAATACCAATGACATTTTTCACAGAACCGGAACAAATAATTCTAAAATTTGTATGGAAACAAAAAAGACCCCCAGATAGCCAAAACAATCTTGAAAAAGCACAAAACTAAAGATATCATGCTCCCTGATTTCCAACTATAATACAAAGCTACAGTAATCAAAACAAAGAACAAGTGTTGGCAAGGATGTGAAGAAAAGAGAACCTTCGTGAACCATTAGTAGGAATATAAATTGGTATAGCCACTATGGAAAATAATATGAAGGTTCCTCAAAAATTCAAAAATAGAACTACCATATTATCCAGCAATTCCACTTCTGGGTATTTTTCTGAAGAAAACAAAAACACTAATTTGAAAAGATATATGCACTCCAGCGTTCATTGCAGCATTATTTAAAATAGTAAAGATATGGAAGCAACCTAAGTGCCCATTGATAGTTGAATGGATAAAGAAGATGTGGTGTGTGTGTGTGCATGTGCGTGTGTGTGTGTATATAAAATGGAATATTACTAAGCCATAAAAAAGAATGAAATCTTGCCATTTGCAACAACATGGATAGATCTAGAGGGTATTATGCTAAGTAAAATAAGTCAGACAGAGAAAGACAAATACAGTGTGATTTTACTTACATGTGGAATCTAAAAAACAAAACAAATGAACAAATGTAACAAAACAGAAACAGAGTCATAGATGCAGAGAGCGAACAGGTGGTTGACTGAGGGAAGGCAAGTAGGGGTATGAGTGAAATAAGTGAGGGAGATTAAGAGGTACAGACTTCTAGTGGCAAAATAAAAGAGTCACAGGAATGAAATGTACAACATGAGGAATATAATCAATAATATTGAAATAATTTTGTATGGTGACTGATGCTAGCTGGACTTACTGTGGTGATCCTTTTGTAATGTATAGAAATATCAAATCACTATATTGTACACCTGGAACTAACATAGTGTTTAGGTCAGTTATACTTCAAAAATAAATAAAATTAAAACAAAATAAAAACTGGATGTGTTAACTAAAAATAATAAATAGAGGGCTCTATGGGGTTAAAAAGCATATGCTTTCAAACCACTGTTTGAATCCAGTAACTACCTCCCCATTTTACAGATGGAAAAACTGACTCCAAAGCACGTGCCTTTCCCATAAATGATGATAATATTCAGGCGTTGTTCTGAGTTTTTTAACTTAACCCTCACAACCCTATGAGGACCATACTGGTCTCCATTTTACAGATGAGGACACTGAGGCTTAGTTGGTTAAGTGGCTTGCCCAGAGCTTAGAATCCCAGGAGCCTAGCTCCCAAGTTCACACTCTCAGCCACTCCCAGCCTGACAGGCACACCTTCTCTTTTTGTCCTGCAGAGGGGAAGTCACTAGCTGAGGCCCAGGGTAAGGCAGTGTTGGAACTCAGTCCAGAATACAGATCTCCTGCCTCCCAGCCCAAGTCCTGATTACTTCCTTATGTCTAGGACATCACCGGGCTGGAGGGGAAGGTGGGCAGGCCTGTATGGACCCTGGCTCTGTTCTTCACTGGCTGTGTGACTTTGCACAAGTGAAAGGACCTCTCTGAACCTGTTCCCTCACCCTAGAAAAGGGATAATGGGGCCCACATCATGGAGTTATCATGAAAGCTAAACAGGATTTCCACATGAGTCAGTTGGCACAGGGCCTGGCACAAAGTGTGAGAGCCCTGGCCACCTCTGTTTAGGGATCCAAGGAGTCCCCAAGGCTTCCTGCCCCGCCTGCTTCCTCCCCCTCATCCCAGTCGTCAGCATCCCACCCGTGTAACACAAATACTAATTATAACCAGTTCCATGAACTGCTTCCTGGCTGAGCCTAATTACTGGGCAGCTCAGTCATCACCATTATAAATATCACTAAGGGAGACAGATTAGCTTTGTCCGAAGTTTTATGTGATTATATCGACAAATGCTTGGGCATGCTTGGTCTTCCCAGCCTGTGACTTAGCCAGCCTGGTCATCCTGCACAGCTTAGTGCCCGCTGCAGGTTCCTGGTCTGCCTTGAACTTGGTGCTTGGCTATAAGAGTAGACAACCCAGCCCCTTTAACCCGGCCAAGAGGTGGTGCCTGAAGTGGTAGGGATGGAGCAGGTTGGGGCTGCCGTCTTATTTGTCATAATGGCAAAACCACAAGTTTTGGGAATAGATACACCTGGGCTCCAACCCAGGCTTTGTTAGTTACCAGAAGTGTGACTTTAGGGAAGTTTTAGACCTTCCTTGTATTACAGTAGTTTTACGCTACGTAACTGGGAAGAGTCAAGGAGATCAGGCGCGGTGCCTGGCGTGTCATAGGTCCTCCCAGTTCCTCCTCTTCCCATCTTCCATCATCTTCAGTGTGACCTGAAGAGGCAGCCCTTTCTGAACCCACCACCACACACACTAACATCTGCTGAGTGCTGCTTCTCTGTGAGGCACTGGACTGAGGACTTTATGCATCTTGTTGAATATGTATAAAGACCCTATGGAGTGGATACCATAATCATTTGATAGATGAGGAAACCAAAGCACAGGAAGCTTTGTCAAGGTCACACAGCTGCACTTGGCTGCTGGTCACTCTGGTGGGATGAGATGCTAGAAGGCTGTGTAGCTGCCTTTGGGGAGCATAGAGCAAGGGTCACAGTAAAGTCCTAGAAGGCTGCCTGCAGGAAGATGCCTGGGAGCTGAGGGGTTAGCCAGGGGAGGGAGGAGAGCAAAGGCCAGGCAGAGGCCAGGGGACATGCAAAGGCCTGGAAGAGGAAGCATGGTGTGTTTAGGGGGGACTGACCATACTTTACTGAGGTTCGAGCATGTGAGGGAGGGTGAGAGAGGCTGGAGAGGCGCCAGGAGCCGATCAGGGCCTGGGGGGGGTGGGGGGGCAGTGCTGGAAGCTCAGGCAAGG
>NW_020175402.1:347808-355048 GCF_003031525.2 Neophocaena asiaeorientalis asiaeorientalis | reverse complement strand
AAGTGCAGCCAAGGCTCATGCTTTCTTCTGCCAGTTCCAGGAAGCCTGCGTGAGAAGGAGAGTGACTGGATCGTATCAGTTAGTTTAGAAGGTTCTGCTGGAGCCAGCTGGGAGATGGCGGACTGGGGGTCTAATCAGGGAAGGCTTCCAGGCAGAGGCGGGGCAGAGCCAAGTGGGCCTGGACAGAGGGGCAGAGGTGACAGATGGAGACCATCAGGACGGTGGGGTGGAGAGAGGCATGGTAGGAGCCTTGCAGGGGGCCTGAACAGTCAGTGGTGTGGTGGGAGGGCCTACGCGGGGAAGAAGGAAGAGGTTGCCAGCCAGGTTTGGGACTTGGGTGTGGGCGGGCCTCCTCTGCAGGCGCTGAGGCACAGTCCGTTGGCAGCACTAGGTAAGGCTCTCGGTGCCTCCGGGGCCCCCAGGCAGGTGAGTCAACACCAGGCCAAGCAGGTGAATGTTTTTCAGTTCCCGGCATGTGTGGGCAAGTCTCCCACTGCCGGCACGTTAAGGGGAGCCCAGCCTGGGACTCTGGTCCAGACTAGGGTGATTGACTCATTGGCCGGCAGGGTTGCTACCTTCTCTGAGGAGGTGGTTAGCAGCCTTGACCTCCCATGTATGCTCTGTGCCCCTGGCCTTCCAGTCTTTCTCACCTTTAGGCCTCCCTTAACTCCTAACTAACCTCTCCTAACTGCGCCCTAGCTCCTGCCCACCTTCCCACTTTCCATGCTCAGGCCTCCAGCTCCATCTGGCACAAAGTGGAATCTCCCTTCCCAGCCCCCCACCCCCGCCGTTATATCCCTCCCTATTTCCCACATCCCGAATGGGCAGCCTACAGTCTCCAGAAGAGGTCAACCTGAAAAAGAGGAAGAGGCCCTGAGAGGGTCAGGAAGATCTGGGTTTGAGTCTCAGCTCTGCCACTAACAGGCAAGCTGCTTCCTTTCTCTGGCCTCAGTCTCCTCATCTGTAAAATGGGGATCCCTGGGCTTATTTCACAGGGTGACTGATCATGAGACACAAATAAGATGAGGGTATAAAAGAACCTTGAGAACTGGGCAGTGCTGGGCTTGTGTCAGTGCCGACAACTTTGTTTTCTGTTTTAGGGGGCAGCCAGTTATTTTTTTTAACAAGTGTTTTATTTTGGAATAGTTTTAGATTTATAGCATTATTGGGAAGATAGAACAGAGAGTTCCTTTACGCCCCACACCCAGTTCCCCTATTAGTAATACATGGTACATTTGTCACAATTAATGAACTGACATTGATACATTATTACTAACTAAAGTCTATACTTGATTCACTTTTCTTTAAGTTTCTGCCTAATGTCCTTTTTCTGTTCTAGGATCCCACTGAGGATACCCCATTACATTTAGCTGTCATGTCTCCTTAACCTCCTCTCGCCTGTGGCCGTTTCTCAGACTTTTCTCGTTTTGATGACCTTGACAGTTTTGAGGAGTCCTCAGTGGATATTCTATAGGTTGTCCCTCAATTGGGATTTGTCTGATATTTTTCTTAGGGTTAGACTGGGGTAATGTGCTTTGGGGAGGAAAGCCACAGAGGTAAAGTGCCATTCTTATCACATCGTATCAAGAGTACATACTATCTTTTGGTAATTAGACTTATTGCTGACGTTAGCCTCGACACTCAGGAAGTCAGTTGGTTTTGCCTGGAGTACAGCAACAGAGCTAAATTCACGCCAAATGTCAGCTGAACTAAGGCCAAGATCAGAAAACCTGGATGAGAGCGGAAGCAAATGGGAAAGGTGACGAAGGAAAATAAAGAAAAGCAATTTATGAGGTGGGTGCTGTAGTGTGTCCCCCAGGTGCCAGGTCACTTGGGAGTGGGACACTCTATGCCAGGCAGTGTGTTTCAGCTCATTTAATCCTTACACTGAACCTTTTCATAAATGAGGAAACTGAGGCCTTAGAAGGGAAATGACATGGTCACATGAGCCAGGGAAACTGGAGTTGGGCCCAGGTCTGTCTTTATTGCCTCACTCCCACTGTTGAATAAATACTTTGAAGCTGCATTCCCAGGAGAGTAGAATAGGGAAGGTATGTTCCTGATACAGGTTTTTTCTAATTCACTTTATTCCACAGAGGATTCCTGATGGGTTATAACTGAAACACATCCAATATAATGATATGCAATAGAAATGAAAAATCAGGAGCAGAGAAAATAGAGTGGAAAATGTGGACAAGGACAAAGCTGAGCATAAAGACCAGAAAAGTGCCCATAGGTGAGCTTCTGATTTGGCTGTGAGCTTCCTCAGCCAATTCCTGTGATTCCTGTAATCAAAGAGCTAAGAAGCGGTTCACTCCTCCAAGAACTTTGTGGTAAATTTAAAAAGGAATTAATCACATGGAAATTTCTCATGTAAAAGACACTGAGCAATGTCACAGATATGTAATAGTCGTAATAGATGTTACATGGTGTCATCTTCAGGAGTGATGACTATATTTTTACTATATGCCCCTTGCCCACAGTTGTCCTATTTGAATTTTACATTGTCATCAAGTAACTAAACTCCACTGTTTCTTCTTTGCTGAACTCACAGATGCCTTTGCCTTGGTGAAAATCTTGGATACAAATTAACCAGTTATCTATATACCAGGTTCTGTGCTGGACACCAGGGATGGAGGGAAATAAAATGATTGCTGCCCATCCCCCCCCCCCCCCTCCAGGTCCATCCCTGGGATAAAGACAGCGAGACAGAAAGGCCTGAACAAAATGCAGGTGCTATGCCGGGGGTACACCAGAGGGAAGGGCATAATTCCCTCTGACTGAGGCGGGGGACTTCATGGAGGAGGAGGTAGGCCAGTCATGGAGAGCAGTAGTTGGGGTGGAGGAGGCACAGTCTTGGGAAACATAGGCCCCTTGAGGGTAGGGACCAAGTCCTACTCAGGGCTGCCCCCTCAGCTTGCCGCACAGGGCCTGACAAGCATCAAGGACTCAGAAAACTCCTTTTGAGTGAGGGATAGATCAGGGGTCAGGGTGACGGCCACACACCTGAGAGGTACGTGAAAAGGGTGAGTCTGGAGAGGTAGGTTTGGGCCAATTGCCAGGCGGCCTTGAATGCCAAGCTAAGGAGTTTGGGTTTTGTTCTTTAGGCGGTGGGGATCTATTGCAGGCTTTTGAGCCTCGTGTTTTATAAGAATTGATGGTACAAATAACAACAGCTAACACTTGGTGGGCACATGCTGTGTGCCCAGCACTGTTCTAAGCACTTTATATTAACCATTTAAGTATCACAACAGTCCTACGAGCGAGGTGCTATTATTTTCATCCCCGTTTTACAGATGAGACAGCTGAGGCACAGAGAGCCTGAGTCACTTGCCCGGGCTCACGCAACTGGGAAGTGGCATAGTGGGGATCTGAACTGAGGTTTGGAACTAGAGCTTTTACTCACTCTATCATTGTGCTTGTTAAGTGTAAGTATTTAACTAACATATAACCTGAGTGTGTATTAGATGACATGTAAAGATTCAACAGATCTCAACTAATTACTGGCACGAGAGGCAAGAACTGATGGGGGCTTTGGCCACAAAGGGCAGCATCCCTAAGGAGCTGAAACTTAGAAACAGAATGTGAAAATGGCTCAGAGGATGTGGCCACGGAGTCGCAAGCCTCTGAATTTCACTTACAGCTGCCTCTGACGGGCTCCTAGATTTCTTGGAAGATACCCCCGCCCTTGAGCAAACCAACCCCAAGAGCCATCTGAGTGACTAACATAGTCGGGGCAAATCCCCAGTGAGATCACACCCAGTGCCCTGCCCCTGGGCCAGAGGACTTTGTTGTCAGAAACACACAAGCATTTACAGTACTTCTCATTTCTGCTCACCCCAGGCCTTTGATTTCCACAGGGTGGGGTTTTCAGAGCTGGGTACCATCACACCCTCCATCTGGCTTTCCTCACCTGCTCTGTGTAGCGGGAGGACTGGGGACCGTGGTTCCCACTCCTCCATTCTTGGTCTCCGCCAAGCCCTTCTCACACGAACACCAGGCCCACATTTCACACCCAGGGGCTCAGCGGAGCTGGGAGAGGAGCGAGCAGATCAAGGCAGAGACTCCCCCCAGAGCAGCAGAGGTTCTTCCCCTTCCCTGAAGCTCCCTGGCTGCGGGCATCCCCACAACCGCAAATGAGGCAATTAGGGAGAACGGCGCTGGCTGCCCTGCCACTCAGCGCCTCTGGACTCCACGAGGTCCCACCTGAAGAAGCAGCTCCCCCTCCACAAAGAGCACGGGACCAGGGGGCCAGGACCCAGGTTTCAGGCCCAGCGCCGCCCCTTACTAGCTGAGTGCCTGAGGTTCTCTGGAGGCAGCGTGGTGAGGTCAGGCAGTGAGGATTCACATCCTGGCATCTCACTGTCTAGCCAGGTGACTCGGGGCAGGGGCGGGGAGCAGTAGGGGCGGGGGACGGTGTGTGCCGCCACCTCCCCAATCCTCAGTCTTCTCCTCTGTAAAGTGGAGGTGGTGATCGCCACCTCACAGGGCTTCACCGGGTCAGGATAGATACGTTGGGCCCAGTGGCTCATTCTAGGTGTCTGGTCTGCCCAGCCCCTCTCCCTGCCTAGTCCCCTCCCACTTCTCCTAAAAGGGAAGTGATACCTGCTGAGGTTGGGGCTCTTGGTGGGTGTGGGGATCCAGCAAGACATTGTGTGGAAGGCCCCGCCCAGAACCTGGCGGGTAAGAGATAGGGCTGCCCTGTCGTTGGAATGTCACTCGCTGCCTGGGGCCCACTGTGCTCCCCATGGGGCAGAGCCAGCTAAGCCATTCCCACGTCTGAGGCGGGTTCAGTTTCACTCCCCAGCCCCGGGCCGGCAGCATTTCAGGAAGGGCCCCTCATCTTTTGTGTGCTGAAAAATAAACAGCTCTTCGTCTCAGCGGATTTCTGGATTTCTGCCCGGGAGGTATGTGAGCTTCCCTCGTCACCCCTCCACGGACAGGCTGGCCTCGGCCCCTGGGATGGGCTGCCAGCCTCCTCCTTCTCTTCTCACCTTCGCTCAGACGCCTGTGGAGGCTCCAGCCCCCGACTAGGCCTTTGGGGATGTAAGGCCTGACGAGACCCAACCCCTGCCTTCAAGGTTCTCCTACTTAAGGTGCTGTGCGCTTTCAATAGGAGGAAGCATGGGATGGGGGGCTTGGGGAGGCGGAGGATACAGAGCAGGAGGCCAGAGGCTGCTTGGGATCAGAGAAGAATGGCAGGAGAGCTTTCCGGAAGGGCTGACCTCTGAGCTGAGACGGAAGGAGGAGCCGTTGCTTCACTACACCTGGGCAAGTTACTTCCCCGAGCCTCAGTTTCAGGTTCTGTAAAAGGGGCCAGGAATACCTGCTTCAGAGCCAAGAGCTTAAATGAGATGATGGATGTAGAAGAACTGACAAACACCTCATACCCCTAGGTGCCTAGGAAATAGTAGCTGCTGTGCCAGGCAGTAGAGATGTTTGGTGACTTGAATTTCTTTTTCAAGGGTCTTTTCCTGGGGCAGGTAACACCTGTTGCTTAGTGTAGCTGAGAGTCCTGATTTCAGAAAAAGCCCAGCTGTAGCCCAGCATGAAATGAAGCAGCCTGGGAGCCCTTTCTCTCTCTCAGGTGGGTAATGGGAAGTCCTGCACCCAGTGGGAGTGAAGCAGAAGACCCCAGAACTCAAATTCTTCCCACGCATCCTGCCTCTCCCAGGGTGCTTAGACGTGTTTCCTTTGTCTTTGGGCATTGCAAAATTAGATGCACAGGGATTCAAAGGCAGTTCCCCAGAGTAATTTTCACTTCCCCTCTAATTGTTCTACCATTCATTTTAAGTTTATTGAGCACCTGTGGTATGCCAGGTGATGGGGACTCTCTGTGCCAGACAAGGTCCCAGCCCTGATAAAACTCACAATTCTGGGGAGGGGGAAGGAGATAGACCTAAAAACCAACATAAATAAATAAATAACAGACTGCAGTAAATACTATGAAGGGGAAAAGGGGGCGCCGTAATCGAGAATTTGGGATATTTGCGGAGGTGACATTTAAACTGACATCTGAAGCAGGAGCTGGCCATGGGAGGAGTAGAGATGAGGAAAGAATGTTCCAGGTAGAGGCAACAGCGCTATAAAGGTCTTGAGGGAAGGAGAAACTTGGAGAATCTGAGGAACAGAGGAAGGGCCAGAGAATTGGGGGCCTGAGTGAGTGAGGTGGGAGCAGCACAAGATGAGGGTCAGGGTGAGCAGGGGCCATGGGGGACTGGTAAAGGGACTGTCCCTGCAGAGTTTGAAGCAAGGGTAACAAGATCAGAATTTCCTGTTAAAGGCTCGCTCCGGCTGCAGAGAGGGCTATAAGAAGGCAGAAGGCGAAGCCAGGAGACCTCAGGAGCTGTTACTGTGGCTGTGACCCTGGATGTCACCTCAGCCCTCTGTGCCTGTTCCTTCACACACGTGTGACTGTGAGAGTCAAATATGGGAATGAACAGAGGCGCACTTTGGAAAGCTGAAAAAAATGTATAAATGCGGGGGATCCCAGGTCTCACTGGATACGGAGGGTCCTTTGGGAAACTGCTGGGTTAGGGTTGTCTGGGGTCTCGGGTGGGAGGGAGAGTGCCTGAGCACCCCACATCTGAGGGAAGGGTCACCTTCCTGATTTTCAACTAGGCCCCAAGCTGTTAATGTTTTGAGGGTAAGGTCACACCTGTGAGCCTGGAGACAAGCATGGGATTCCCCTCCAGCCACCCAAACGCACACACATAACATTTTTCATTCTAGGTCGGGAGAGTCCTCTGGAATTTTCTGAGATCATCATGAACTCTGACTTAAAGACCCCTGAGCTAGAGGATGGCGGAGATGAGAGGGGAGGCACATGCCTTTTATATACCACCCCTTTTTTACCCCCTAATCTTTCTAGCCCCAGTGGGCAAGACCGCTCTTGGGGCGCCTAAGGGACAATGGTGAGGAACCTCTTTCTTGACTGTTGTAGGCCAAATTAGGGGCACTTTCCTAATATCTGACTTTTGGTATCTGCCATAGAGGTTTATTTGAAGGGGAGCTTAATGTTTCTTCGAAGGAGGGGTTGCTGCGAGCCCCCTTCCTGCCTGCTGGGGTAAGGCCCCTCCACCCCATCTCTGGGAAAGGGAGCAGCCTCCATCTCCCCGGGGACTCCGGCCCTGGGGTGGTCTCCCCCGCGCGGCCAGGGAGGGAACCGGAGCCGCGCCGATCAGGCCCCGCCCGCGAAGGTGGTGCGAAGCCCGGCCCAGCCTCACAGCCGGGCCCGCCC
>NW_020175402.1:322583-347582 GCF_003031525.2 Neophocaena asiaeorientalis asiaeorientalis | reverse complement strand
TCTCGGTGTCCCGGCCGGGGCGGGGCGCGGCAGCGGAGACGGCGGGTGGCCGCTTCCCCATTCGGGCGTGAGAGCCATGGAGGCGCTAAGAGAGTCCGTGCTGCACTTGGCCTTGCAGATGTCGACCTACAAGCGGGCTACGCTGGACGAGGAGGACCTGGTGGACTCGCTCTCCGAGGGTGACGTGTACCCAAACCACCTTCAGGTAGGAACCCGGGCCCTCTGTGAGCCCCCAGCCCAGGCCCACCAGGCAGTCGCGCTGTTGCCGCCCCCGCCCCGCCCCAATCCTGCCAGTCGGGAGGGAGGGGGCCAGTGCCAGACCGGCAGCTCTGGGCTCCTTGTCGAAAAAGTCTTTCTGGATTAGAAGTGCTCCTGAGGCGCTGGACTCCCCCCACCGGCCTCCCCTCCCCAGCTCTGCACCTCTCCAAACCCTCCCGACGACCACCTGCTACTGGGGCTACAGGCCAGGTGGCAGAGTTGAAGCATCCTGTAGAAGTGAGCTGGTCCAGTTCTCTTTTCACAGAAGAGGCCGTCCCTGAGTACTGAGAGACCTGCCCAGGGTCACACAGCCCTTTACTGGCAGAGTCTAAAACTGTCCCAGTTGTAGCATGGAAAGCCCTGGAATCCCATCAGTCCTCGGTCAGCTGGGGTGGTTGGTCACCCTGTCTGGTGGGCATTACCCCATTCTTCCCCCCAGTCCCTGAGTTTGCTGGGGGTTGGAGCCCATCCTCTGCTCCCCCTTTCCCTGCCCCTTTCAGCCCACTCAGGAAGCCCAATTCCTCCCCCACCCAGGGTCTGCCCTTGTGGGATTCCAATATGCCCACTGCCTCCCTGCCTGGTAGCAGACCAGTGAGTGTGGCTCCTTTTGCTCTTATTCCCCTGTGGGGCTGAGTTGGGACAGTCCTGACCAGGACCTCAGCCCTGGTTGGGTTTGGACTCAGGCAGGTGGATGGGAGCGAGTTGGAAATATGAAGGATGCCCAAGGGGGCCCTGTGACCTGACTTCCGAAAAACCGGCTTAAAGAGAGGCTGGAGCAGCTCAGTCCAGGAGGACTTCTGCCAGGTTGACCAAGGGGGGCATTGAGGAGAGTATTGGGGCTGCCCAGTGAACTGACAACAAATCACAACTCCTCCGAAGGGCAAACTTAGGGTGTGTGGAAACTTAGGCTGCCAGGCCCAACCCTACTCAGGCTCTTAGAAGCTGGGATAATAATATTAGTAAAGGGAAACAGTGTTGATTGAGTCCCTCCTCCAGGCTAGTTAAATAGGCCCAGGGAGATCCAAACTCATGATCCCAAGTGGTCTGCCCACTGGAATAGAGCACCTTTACCTACATCATCCCACTTAATTTCAGGACCACCCCCATGAGCTATAGGGAATACTGTTCCCACTTACAGATGAGGAAACTGAGACTCCAGAAGGGGAGACAATTTGCCTTAGGTCACAGAGCTAGAAATCTGGGAGTGAGAAATCAAACCCAGTCTGTCTAGACCCTCTTCCCCATAGACCCTTCTTAAGAGGCTAAATCCAGCAGGAAATTAGATTTCTGTGGCAGGCACTTTTCCCTTCCCAAATCAAAACACAGTCTAATCAGCAATCTTTTTCAGTCTCATCTTTCACAGAAGGTTCTAAATATATCAGCACAGAAGCATTTTGGAATTCACAACAAAATAATATGCTGTGTTGTCATCATCATAACAGCAGCCCACGTGGGTATAGCCTTTTTTGAGGCCACAAAGTACATTCATCCGCCTGAGGCTGCCTGGCAGAGCGGAGGCAGCCCAGTCTCTGAAGCCGGGGGCCCACCTTTGAATTTGACACCACTTGTGATCTTGGGTGAGCAGCTTAATCTCTTTAAGTCGCAATTCCCTCATCTTTAAAATGGAGTTAGAGAAAATGGATGTGATACATATTTCTGGGCCTGCTAGGATTCTTGTTTTTTCTTCTGGTCATGAGGTAAGGGCCCCTGTGGCTATGCTGCGCATGACAAAGCTGACTCTCAGAGAGGTTGGGGACATTCCTGTGGTCACACAGCAATCACGTGGTTGGAGTGCAAACTGCCACTGGTTGGCAGTACACCAAACTGCCAAACTGGGTAAAGCGCCCATTTTCACTACAGGAAAAGCCAAAAAGCTTGCCCCAAGGATTCGGAGGCGTTTCTGTGGGTACCCAGCCTGGCTTTCCTTGAGACTCCCCGACTTCCCTAAAGCAAACGTGAACTAGCTAACGATCGTTCTTCTACGAGTCAAGAACCTATTTATCTCATCTTACAAAGCAGAGTTTTCTATTAATTTTATGTTTTTAATCATAGGGATTTTTTTTCCAATATAAAAACTTTGCATGCTCATTTGTGGAAAAAAAAAAAAGAGTCAAGGATAAAAAAAGATTTACAAAGAAACAGTAACCCCACCACTCAGAGATCACCACTTCTAGTTTTTCACCTTTGCTTATATATATTTTAGAATATAGTTGAGCTCACTCTAAGTACACAGTATTTTGTCCTGCTTTTTTCATTTAGTGCCACTTCATAAGCATTTTTCTATGTTGTTAAAAACTTCGAAAACATCAACTGTACCTCAATTTTAAAAGTACTTCCAGGGAATTCCCTGGCGGTCCAGTGGTTAAGACTCGGCGCTTTCACTGCCGAGTGCCCAAGTTTGATCCCTGGTTGAGGAACTAACATCCCGCAAGCCATGTGGTGGGACCAAAAAAATAAAATACAATTAAAAAAATACTTCCAAAACATGCTACCAATAAAAATCATAATACTTTACGGTACCAATGTATAAAAGTATATTTACGCAATCTGCTACAGTTGGACAGTAGGCCCAATATCTCTAACACTGTGGGTGACCATTTTCTAGACTTTCGAATAATTTCCTGTGAGTGATTGCTAGAAACGCAACTGCTTCCTCAATTTTAGGCTTCTTAAAATGGACCCAGTCCCCCCAAATCTCCCTCTCTTGACGGGCAGCTATAAAAATCAGCTACTTGATTTTTTAAGGTTTGGAAGCCCATTGGTTCTCAGAACTTCAAAGTCGTCGATACCAACACTAGTAAATGAAAACTTGTATCTTTCAGCCAAACTTGCCGCCTTTTTGCCTGAACATGCTGACAAAGTGCTGTATTTAGCTGGAGCAAATTTCTACCTGTACCTCACCTGAAAGAAAGGATTTTTCTTTCCCTTGATCTCATATTTGAGGTACAAGTTAATTACAGTCAACTAAAATTAGTCACTGTGGACTGAGTACAGAATTGAAAGCCCCATCTCTAACACGGAGCCCCAGCTTCGCCTCTCGTGGGCTCTGAGACCTGAAAACTACTCACTTAAACCACTTTTTTTGGCAAGATGGGGTTAATATTAATCCACCTCTCAGAGCTGTTGCAAAGATTGAAATGAGACAATATAAGTGAAAGCACCATGTATAATACAACAGAAAATGCATTTGGTTGTTATCGGGATCATTATAAAAACTCATCAGGCATGATATCTCAGTGATGCCCTAAATATAATACCTTTGCCTCTGTTCTGCTCATACTGGCTGCCTGGTCTCCCCACACCCCAGTGGCTCAAAGAGAAATAGCTAAAGATACACTTGCAGCCTAAACTGGGGAGCAGAGGGCCCCAACTGTTTACCAAAACCGTTGAAACTCATCCAGTTAATCCTAAAAATCAATTTTTTCAAGAAAAAGGAAAGCTGAGATATTGAATTCTTAGTGGTGGTTTTCTCATTTTTCTACCCCCGCCCCCCGCCATGCACAGAGCTGTCTTTAGCAGGTGATTTCAGAGACAGTCCCACTGAGTGCTTTACAGAGACCTCTTTGCTTACCAGGAGACCCTTTCAGCTCTACCTGCCTGTTAGATCTTTATGCTTCTGGCCTTCGAGTTGCTCTGGGATCTGAGCTGGTCAGACCTGGCACCTCATCCAACTTCCTCATTTTAAAAATAGGTGACTGAGGTCCAGAGGCCGCCCAGGGACGCATGAGGGATCTTGAAAAAGTCAAGGGTGACCTTTGACTTCTCGGATTGGTGCCCTTTCTCCAGTGCCGTCGTGTCATCAGCAGCTGGGTGTTTCTCTGGGAAGCAAAGAGATCTGGAAAGTGCTTCTTCTAAATACTAGACTTTGATCCTGTTTAGATATAAGGAGTCCCCTCCCTCCCAACAGGTACTATACTAGAAGCTGTTCTCAGTCATTGGAAGAGAGTCAAGCACAGGGGCAGAGGGGCAGGTAGGGCTCAGGAAGGAAATGGGGAGGACAGGAGGGCATTCTAGTTTCACTCTGGCCTGGCCCCAGTGGCCTCAGCCAGAAGCTCACCATATAGAAACTGTGCTAGAAGAAACTTCCCCAACCTAACACCCTGACGGAGGCAGGATATCACGCAGGGCCAGGCTGTCCTGGTCTGTCTGCTCCGAAAGGCTGACTTCAAGGCAGGCAGCCAGACCTCCCTGCCAGCCCCCACGGAGTGGTCTGGCCTTCGGGGTGCAGCGGGTGTGCTCCCTGCCAATCCTTTGGCCAGACTGACTCCTGTGCGCTGCTCCACTCAGCCAGGTCGCTGGGGGGCCAGGCAGTGACCCAGGAAAAGACTCTGCCTTCCCTCTGGAGCCCCTGTTTCCTCTGAAAGCCAGGCTCCCTGCCCCTTCTGCTGGCTTGTCTCCTGGGCCCCGGGCGTGGTGTCCCATCCTCGCCTGCAGAACTCGTTCTTGCAGAACCTTGCCGAACCAGGCCCTCACTTCTGTAACCGAATATCTATCCCTCATCAGGGCTTTGTTCCCTTGGCTCTGGAAACCCTGGGAACTCCTGGGCTGGACAGCTAGACAGTTCCTCCCTCTTTCTCGTTCTCCAGCTCTGTTTCCTTCTCGGTCTCCCTCTCCACCTGTCTTGCCAGCGCATCCTTTCCTCTCTGTTTCATTCTCTCTCTGCCTCACACGACAGTCGCTAGGATGTTAAGCCTGCCAGCGAGCTGAGCGTTCATGGTCATCCTTACCCCATCTTCCAGACGTCAGCTGGACGTCATCTTCCAGCTCTGCGGCTTAGCTGATGCCCCTTCCCTGTTACCTCTCCAGAGACCAAGAGGGCTGCCCGTCACTAATCTCCCGACCCTCCACGTCCCTGCAGACCCTTCTCTCACGATCAGCACGCCCTCATTTCCAAAAGGCCGGCTCTGAAGGAGGCAAGGCGGGGACAAGAGGGGCTCAGGGAGGAGACAGCACGGAGCCAGACAGCAGCGCAGACCCACAGCCCCGGCCCCGTCCGTTGCACCCAGGAGTTGGACAGGCTCTCCTGGAGAGGCCTCTTGATCCCGGCGCAGTCTCCCGGTGACTTCTCCTGCCGCAGGAGGTTGCCCCTGGATTTCTGCCCTCAGATATGAGGCTTGTGCAGAAACCAAGAGGCCCGTCAACCTGGTCGTTCAAGTCGAGCAAAGAACAGTACAGAGGCTAAAAACCCTATTTTCAAATTCCGTTTGCCATTTCTGCCTAGAAATATGAATTTTTAATTTAATTCTGACTTAATTCTATTTAAGTTTTGCAGTGAACACCATCTGTTTGTTTGACGTGAAACAGTGAGGCTCAGCTCTGCTTGCGGCTCCTGGGGGGCAGCGTGGCCACTCGGCTGGGGCTGTGGGTTCTGGAGGGACGTGGGTTTTCTCACGCTGTCTCCTCGCCCCACTTCCTGTGTTTCTTCTGGAGCTAGTACTCATACCTACTCTTAGGGGTGTTGTGAAGATAGAATAGCATCATCTAGCAACAAAATAGAATGAACGTGATGCCAGAAGCACAGAAAGCCCTCAAACAATACCTGCCATGATTACTCTTTTTTTCCTTCCCTCCCTTTGTCTTTCATCCTCTCCCTTTTATTTCTTCTTTCTCTCCCTTTCACCTCCTCAGCTTCCCTGCACCTCGGTATTGCTCTGTCCACATAAGAGAGGGTTTTCTGCTTCCCCAGCCCTGAGGGCTGTGATCCTTGGCCTCCAAGGGGACTGGGTACCTGTTACACCAAGATCACTCCATCTCTTAGCTTTTCACCCCTCTCCCCCCACGAACTGAGCCTTGGTAATGGGGGCACTGAGAGGCCCAGAGTGGGAGGCAGAAGGTGAGACCAGCTCAGGGGCCCAGGGAAAGTAAATGTCAGCATCCCCAGACAGGGCAAATCCTTTGAGGGCCCTCTGAGATACCGGTGCCCGGGGTAAACTGCGTGAGAGAATTGATGCCTCTGAAAAAGCACTTTATAGACGTCGATTGCTGTGAGCATGTCAGCATCATCCCAGGCTGTGTCTGCACCAGTAGCGTGGTCAGAATCTTCATGTCTCACGTTTTTAAAAAGGTTCTTAAGGGATTCCAGGAGGCGACCCGCCCCGACCCCCGCCTGACACAGCTTCTTCTGTGTCCGAACTTCCTGGACCTCCACAGCATTGTCACCAAGCCTCAAGTTCCTTTTATTGGTTGTAGGACCCACTGTTTTTTTTTTTTTCCACAAAAAGTTCTTGTCTTCCTCCTTCTCTAGAGCAGTAACCCCCAGTCATTTTCTTTTTTTTTTTTTGCTGTACGCGGACCTCTCACTGCTGTGGCCTCTTCCGTTGTGGAGCACAGGCTCCAGACACGCAGGCTCAGCGGCCATGGCTCACAGGCTCAGCCGCTCCGCGGCACGTGGGATCCTCCCGGACCAGGGCACGAACCCGTGTCCCCTGCATCGGCAGGCGGACTCCCAACCACTGCGCCACCAGGGAAGCCCCCCAAGTCATTTTCTGTTCACAAAATATCCAGTGGCGACCGTGAGGCTGTTCAATGCCTTTCCCTAAGGTGACCAGCCTCAGATTCCCCAGGCGCCAGTGTGAGGCTCCCTGAAGGCTGTGACCTGCTCCTAGGGGCCGCCATCCCCTCAGCTGTTGGGGGGCACTCGCAGGTCAGAGGCTGGGTCTCCTCATCTCCCCTGACATCACCCCCTTCACCTCCTGGAAGGCTGTGGGTCTCCCTGCCTGCATGCCTGCTCCCCTCCAAGCCTTGCTCCTGCCACCATGACTTTTCCAAAGGGTAAATCTAATCGTATCACTCCAGCCCTCAGGAGGAAGTCCCCAGTCTTTCACCTGGCTTACAGCACCCCTTAGGATCCAGGCCCCCCTTTTCCCTTCCCCTCCCCATTCACCTGGCCAGCTTCTAGTTATTCTTTAAGAGCCAGCCCAGGCATCCCCACCTCTAGGAAGCCTTCCCAGACTGAACCTCTGCCCACCCCAGTCTGTGTCTTCATCTGCCTCTCTGCTGGGCAGTGAGCAGCCGAAAGCAAGGGAGTCTATCTTTCCCCTCGGTCTTTCCAACGTGGCCCTGAGTTGGTGCTCGACTGTTGGCCACAATGTCACTAAACTGAACCCCACCTTCAGGGGACCCTTCCTGTCCCGCGGCCCTGGCTTTTGCAGGAAGCGCCTCGTAGAACAGAGGGGAGCCCCCAGCTGGCCTTGGGTCTGAGGGCCGGGCCGAGGACTCTGAGTGCTATAGACTGGTGGGTTCCTCCTCAGCCTGGAAGGCCCTGTCACACCCTCCACTTCCTCCCATTGTGCCTCCTTTCCTGTTTAGCTGGACTGTTAGGCTGAGGACATTTTTTCCTCCCTTTGAGGACCTGCTCCAATGGAGCTATTTCTCCATTGCATCTCCCCTGACATCTCCCAAGACTCTAATCTCTGACCCACAGGCAGGCTCTAGAATCAATACACTTGGCCTCAAATCCGAGCTCTACCCATTTAGCTGTGTGATGAGAGGCAAGGGTCTCACCTCTCCGGACTTCGGTTTCCTCATTTGTAAAAAGAAACTAAGAACACAGCCCTCATGGGATTATGACGGTTTCGACAGCTAAGGCTGTCTGTGCCCCTGGGAAGTATGCACTGTGGTTGGGTTATCATGGGTGTTGTGTCACCCCCAGCCTGTTGAAGCTGAGACTCTGAAGAGAGCCCAGCTGGATGTCTGCTGGATGCCTGCGAGTCCAAACATCCTGGTTTTTTTTTGAACTCCTTACTGGAGAAACAGGGAAAAGCTGATCTTTTTTTTTTTCTTCTACCCGTATCAGGTGACACAAAAAACACAAGCCCAGCTGGGTTGACTGCTTGACTCGGATGTTTAGCAGTGAATCTGAGCTGCCGAGCAGGGTGCTGGTTCCTTTCCTGGATTAGGACTGATTCCATGGGAACCAGACCACCCCTGAGGCAGGAGGGGACATCAGGCAGCCCTGGTGTCTCCCCAGGGCTGGGTTCTGCCGTGGAGCCCCCTCCTCCTGGGTAGTGGGGGCCCTGGGCTCACGTTCTCCTCGCCCCGCCTGTCTCCTTCCCTACAGGTGAACTTCCGAAGCCCCCGGAGTGGCCAGAGGTGCTGGGCCGCACGGACGCAGCTGGAGAAGCGGCTGGTGATGCTGGTGGTACTTCTGGCGGCAGGAATGGTGGCCTGCTTGGCAGCGCTAGGCATCCAGTACCGGACAAGTAGGTGCACCCGTGTTGCATGATGGGCTTCACTCACTCCTGCCCCAGGCTGTGTCCACTTGTATAAGGGGGCTTCCCTGCTCAAGCCAGGACTGGCCTCCGAGGCCAAGGAGAGAGCTGGGTCTGGAGGCTGGGGTTGCTGCAACAGACCAAGACCTGGGAGCTGGGCAGATGGGTGATGTTAAGGTTTGGGGGTCAGAAGGACATGAGTTCAAATCCTGGCTGGGCAACTTATTGTCCATGTGACCTTGGACAAGTCACTCAATCTCTCAGAGCCTCTGTCTTCTCTACTTTAAATGGAGAAAATAGTGCTCAGTTTGGGGATGTCTCTGAGGATTTGCGATGATGTCTATCACATACCTGGTGCCCAATAGGCCTTCTCTAGCCTTAGCTCCAGGTACTATTATTGTTAGGATGTGGGCTGGTTCGACACACGGGCTGGCCCTGTGCTCCATCCTCAGTTCCAACAAAATAGCAATAATGGCTTCCGTTTGCTGAATACTTTCCATGTACCAAATACCAGGCCTCTCCTTTACGGATGTAATCTCATTGCCTCCTCACAGCAGCCCTGTGAGGTGTGGTTGCTTCTGGCCCTGTTTTCCGCACAAGGGAACTGAGGCAGTGGCGCTAAGTAACTTGTCCAAGGTCACGTGGCTAGTGTGAGAGGGAGTGGGGCAGCTGGAGTTCAACCATGGGCTGGCGGGCCCCAGAGCTCAGGCTTTGTAATTCATGGTGCACTCCAGTGTGGGTTAGTGCTCCCAGAAAAGCTGTCCTTCTGTGAGCCAGGGACCTTTGTGTACCTCTGTCATCTCATTTCTCTGTCCTACCTTGTATATGATCAGACCCCACTTCAATCCCACTGTCAGTGGCCGGAGGCTGGTTCTCTGTGTCTGGCTGAGTATATGTAGCAAGTGCCTTACACAGAATCAATGATCCATAAGCTCTTATGGACCTGGAAAGGGCAGATCCAAGTTAAAAATAAGGATGGGAGTCCAGTCAATTCCAGGATCTCTCCCCTGGGCCCCAAGATCCAGCTTTCTGCTGACAGTAGGCCACCTGCTTGAGTAGGCTCTGGGGCTCTGCCAAGAGTTTAACCCCATCAGCTCGGTCACCTGGTACTCATCCCATCAGAGCCATCGTGAACCTTCACAGGATCGGGGAACATCAACTGTAGGTTTTGTTGAGCCTTCTCCGCTGTGAATTTCCTGGCCTGCGTGGGTGGCCATGCTGCACTGGAATGAGGAAGGGATTTGGGGGCCTGGAGGGAGGGCAGGACTTCATCTGAGTCATCCTTACATCGCTCCTGGATCAAGCACTCATTCATTCATTCATTATTCCTTCCACAAACGTTTAATGAGAACTTAATCTGTGTCAGGTGCCTAAGTGGTACCTAAGAAATAATCGCTTAATTGTTTAACTGACTATTTAATGATTTGTAGATTTTTACCAAGTGCGCCCAGCACAGCAGGTGATTAATGCGTATCTGATTGATTAATTAATGATTTCTTAACCATATGTGCTGAGCATAGTGCCTGCATGCCATAGATGTGCAAATACTTTGCAAAATGAATAGTAAACGATTGAATGAACAAAGAGCAAGAAGGAGGATTAAGTGGGGACAGTCTTTCTCTACTGATCACCCTAGTCCTGCAGCTGCCATCTTCCTTTTTTGGCCCCACCACAAGGCATGTGGGATCTTAGTTCCCCAACCAGGGATCGAACACGTGCCCACTGCATTGGAAGCGCGGAGCCTTAACCACTGGACCACCAGGGAAGTCCTGCTGCAGCCACCATCTTGCTTCATCCTAAATCAGGTTTAGTTTAGAACACCCTGCCTGGAAGTATAGGCCCTAGCCAGCCTCGTCTGCCCAGCTCTTGGCCCTGTGAACGGGGAGCAGGCTAGACTCCAGCAGGCAGTATTGCCCTGAGATTGCCCCTAGGAGTTCCCAGGCTGTTTCTCCATCAGAAACCAGAAGGGAGCCCCCAAGGCCTGGCTTCTAGTGGTTGGGCCCCAAACAGTTCTGTCATTGCCAGGTGGGGCCCGCAGGGAGGAATCCTGCTTCTGTCTGTCCCTTCCACCTCGGGGCTGCAGGAGGTTCCCCAGGCTAGACCTGGGTGAGGGGAATTCTTCCCCCAGGGTGGAGCTGGGCTGGGGATCCGGTGACCCTTGAGCCAATTCATGTGTCTTTATCAGCTGCCTGGGCCTGGGAAAGCAGAGACCTCCCCAGATATTGACAATAACCTCATTACCCAGCAGCAGGTGCTGGCTGGCATCAGCCACATTTGTGCAAACATCAGTCAATGCAAATTCTGATGATTCTGAAAGACTCACCTTTAAATTATGTCTGGGCATTTAAATACACATTTATCCACCTTCCTGCTGCACCATCCTTTCCAGAAACTTACAGATGCTTTGCAAGCAGTGACAGCAAAACAAACGATAAATTCTCTGGAAAATATTCTGGAGTGTCTTACTTAGTGTCGAGGCCAGGCACCATCCAGACGAGTGTCTGTGAGCTAGATCTGGCACCTGCTCGACGGATCATGCACGTCCTAAAGGGAAGAGATATCTGCTGCATCCACAGGTGGTGACCAAGGCCCGGACGAAGCTCTTTTATTCACTCAGCCATTCATTCATTCAACAAACATGTACTGGGGGCTTCCCTGGTGGCGCAGTGGTTGTGAGTCCGCCTGTGGATGCAGGGGACACGGGTTCATGCCCCGGTCCGGGAAGATCCCACATGCCGTGGAGCGGCTGGGCCCGTGAGCCATGGCCGCTGAGCCTGCGCATCCGGAGCCTGTGCTCCGCAGTGGGAGAGGCCACAACAGTGAGAGGCCCGCGTACTGCAAAAAAAAAAAAAAAACCATGTATCGGATAGCTGCTAGGTGCCAAGTTCAATGCTGGGCAAAGGAACTATAAATGCAAGTAAGATGCTGGCTCTACCCTCAGGCTCACATTCTAGTGGGGGATGTAGGCAAGGAGACGGCCATGACATAGCATGGCCTGTGCTCAGATAGCGGACACCCAGGCAGCCAAGGGGCACAGAGAAGGATGAGGGTCTGGGAAGTTTTCCCCGAGGAGGGGGAGCCTGAGCTGAGTTTTGAACGTGTTGACAGGAGATTGGGGGGCCTGGAAACCATGTATTAATTAATCAAATGTACATTAAGCACCTGCTAGGCCAAGGATAGTTGGTAAAGCATCTACAAACCAGTAATAGTTAAATAATCAAGTGATTGTTGCTTAAGTACCACCTGGGTACCTTGCAGTGTGCCTAGCAGATTAGGTGCTTAGTGAAGAACTCAAGCCTCTCAGACTGATTCCTGGGGGCTGGCTTCTTATTTTGTTTTAAAACCAAGTCCCCCTATGATAACTACAAATACCTCTCTCTCTGACTCTCTCTCTCACACACACACACGCACACGCACACACACATACATCACACACACCACACACACCCCCCACACACACACACACACACACACACACATATTCTGATGTGTCTTTCTCCCTGAGAATCACCCTCTTAACAGCTGGCTTCTGGGTTTTCCCACCAGCCAAGTATTTGTCAAGCTTTACTTCCTGCAGTTTGTTGTATAAAAACAATAGGTATTCTTTTCCTTTTCCAGATATGAAGTTATATCATAATAGTGAATAGGCTTTTTCAAACTACACAGAAATTCTTTCCCCCCATCCCCTGCCCCCATAAAGATTCTGGTACGTTCCCTTCGTCGGGAAGTGGGGCATGCGACTCAAAGATCTCATTTAGAGATATTTTAAATGGTGCCATGTCCCCTACCATTTCCTTTCTCTGTTTTCATGCCTAAGGGCTCAATAATCTTTAATTGTTGTACGGTCATCTCAAAACAAGTAATTACCTCGACATAGAGTCGCCCTGATTTTTGTGCTGTTGTGCGACTGTTGAGCCCTTTGTCAGCCTTCAGGACTTTGGGTTTGTCATCAGATGTTAATAAGCACACAGGCTGCCCAGCCCCAGCTGGCATTGTGTCTCCGAGTGAGAGGAAGACCACCCTGCCAGCCCATGCATTCTCTTCTGCTCTCTGAGGATTGGCCTGGGAACAGTGGACCCTAAGACTCCAGGGAGCTGAGCCCCCCGCCCAGCCATGAGATCATCATCACCATGAAACTGGTTCTACCGTCCTTCCTCATCTCCAGATGGAGAAACCGACCCCCAGAGAGACGAGGCCACTTGCGTGAGGCCAGAAGCAGAAAGCTGGGATTTGAACCCAAGTCTAAGAAACAGCCCCTGACACCTGCCCTGCTGCCTTCCTCCCTGTGCAGTGGGGAGCTGAACGTGCCAGAAGGGCTGCAGCAGCCCCTGGCACGACTGGCCAAGGGGTGATGAGGGAAAGTGGGAAAACCCCGGCCTTGGCATTGCCGAAGCAGCCTGGAGCGGGGTCAGCCTGGGCGCTCCCACACCACAGAGCGACTTGTTCCGTTCACTTGCTCAGAGCCTTGGCGTCCTCATCCTCCAACGGGGGTGTCGCCCCCGTATCAGGAAACGGTCCCTCTTGTTGCCAGTCAGCTTGGGTCAACAGGCGGTGCGGCTGGGCCTGTGTGCTTAGTCACAAGCCTCCATCTCCTGCAGTCAGCTTCATCTCGTCACCTGGGGCTGGGCCACGGCTAAGGCTGCCCACCGTTTGCTTCCTTTGCTTGAGCCCACCGACCAACCTCGCCTCGGGAGTCCGGCCCCCTCCTCTTGCCTCTGCCCCATGTCCTGTGAGAACCGGGTCAAAGGAAGCTGGTTCCTCTGTGCACTGTGTTTTGGGGGCACTTGGAGGATTTGGCAGCCCTCCACACTGCCCACCTGCGCCAGCTCCCATCCCTCCTCATGGCAGCACCTGACAGATGGGGCTGCCCTGCCTCCTGGGCCAGTCATCACCGGAGGGCTCCCTTCCAGGCCCATAGCAGGCATAGCAGAGAGAGACTGGGGTTCAAACCCCAGTGGCCACTGAGCAGGGTACTTAGTCTCTCTGTGCCCCAGTTTCCCTGTATGTAAAGATGGCCTTAAAGTGATCTCTTAGGGTTGTTTCATTTTTGTTTTTTTGAAGATTCAGTGAGATAACTCTGCTGCCTTGTACTCAGTGGGAATGATTTTTCATAGTTCCTTCTATTCCTAAGACTCTTTCTTCCTTCCTGAGTCCTGGCACCGTATTGTCTGCATCACCCATTTGGCATGGACTAAATATCCTCGGTCTATGTTGGTAGAATAAATGACAGACATTTCTCCTACTGTTGTCTTTTTACTTTTCTTGTGTGTATCCCCAACTAAATTATTAACTTGGAGGAAAGGACTATGCCTTTTATATCCCCCCCACCACACATACACACACACACCACACACACACCACACACACCACACACACACCATACACACACATGACACACACACCATACACACACACCACACACACACCACACATACCACATACACACACACCACACACACCACACACACCACACATACCACACACGCACCACACACACACCATACACACCACACATACCACACATACCACACACGCACCACACACACACATGCCACACATACCACACACACCACACACATACACCCACACACACCACACACACACCACACACACACACCACACACACACATATTCTGCAAAGAACCTGGAAGATACTCAGTAATTATTTTGTTGAGTAAATGAATGCATGAGTGAGCAAATAAATTTGTTGAACATCAGGGAATAATGAAAACATCAATGAATATTTGTGGAAGGAAGGACTGATTAAAAGAAGCACCTTGGTTCAGGATAATTTTAAAGCCATGGAAAGGATTTTAGGCAGCTAGACAGAAGTCTAATTTTACACATCAGGAGATCGTGAATCTCCTGAAATCTTTTCTCCGTAGTGGTCTAGTGACTGTCCAGTTCCAAATCTGTTTGGTCAGGGCTGGGGTGGGGCATGGCACCCCAGAGCCCCAGGCCACCAGCACTATATTCCCATAGCCTCTTCCCTGCCTTCCCTTCACTGGCCTCTTGTCCTTGACCCCTGCCAGGAACCCCCTCGGTGTGCCTAAGTGACGCCTGCATCTCGGTGACCAGCTCCATCTTGAGCTCCATGGACCCTACGGTGGACCCCTGCCAGGACTTCTTCACCTATGCCTGTGGCGGCTGGATCAAAGCCAACCCCGTGCCTGACGGCCACTCACGCTGGGGGACCTTCAGCAACCTCTGGGAACACAACCAAGCCATCATCAAGCACCTCCTCGGTAAGCACCCGGCAGCGGGACCAGTGGACGGGCTGCAGAGGACGGCTGTCCGCTGGACCTACCTGGCCAGGCCTGGTTGAAGGAAGAGCTTGGCAGGATGGGGAGACGAAGGGCTGTGGAGTAGGTGAGACTGGGTTAAATGTGCCCCATCATTCGGTGCGTGATCCTGAGCAAGTCACTTATCTCTGAGCCTTACTTTCTTCATCTATGAGAAGAGGATTAATAATACCCAAACTGCAGAGGTTCGAGAACGAGTGAGCACATGTGTGAAGCATTAACGTGGCATGTGTGGCATGTAGTAGGTGCACAAGAACTGGTAGCTGTGGTCATTGCTCTCCTGGCTTTAAGCTGTTCCTTAGGTTTTGACTAGTACTGACTGTGAGTTTTGCAAGTTACGAGCAAAAGGAATGAACGCTGAGCACACTAGATCAGATTTTAAGGTTGTGAGCTGATCAAAGTTCCTCAGGTTAGAATCCCATATTGGTCTTGTTTGAAGTTGTATCTTTAGTTAATGTCTGTTGAATTAACATCTGCCTGTTGGGTGCTTCTCCATGTGGAATCAAAACACCCTGTGCTGTAACTTCTAGAGGTCCCGACTTAAACCCTTCAGGGCCGAGACCTTCAGCGTACCTGTCTCCTGCTGACCCCTGCCCCATCCTGGGACCCTAAATGCTGGGAGAGGCTAGGTCATGAAAAGCCAGTCAATCCATCAATGACAGAGCTTAGATTTGACAAATACTTATTCAGTTTTAAAAAAAAAAAGCATCTTGATACTCAAAAGTAGGTAAATTGAAGAAGATACCTAAAAGGGGGCAGATCTTCCCAAAGGGACAGAAACCTTCCCATGAGATAGGAAAAGAGTCTAATTTGATGATTATGAATTTCAGGCAACTGTGTCTTTAAGACGAAAGTGGAAATAAGCTAACTAGGTTAAGGAGACCTTTGCTTGTTTTCCCCACCTCAGCCCCAGGGGGCGTGGCTGCTGCAGGGTGGAACTCACCCACCACTTCTGGGCCCCCAGAAGCTGCTGGGCAGGGCCCCCTGGCAGCTGCCTGCTTGTCTCCCTGAGGGACAGAGCCGGGTGGTGTGTGAAGGCGGGGCTGAGGGAACCCCATATGTCAGGAGCAGCAAAGCCCCCTGTGCGCTTTGTGCTACCCGAGTGCCTTTGCAAGGGGACCCAGCCTTTTATTTCAGAACTAAAGGCAAATATGTCTGTGGTAGCCAGACTGGGACTCAGGGATGTCCCTTCCCCAGCACCTAAAGACACAGCCAGGGACTGCGCAGGGACCATCAACCAAAGCAGGGGAACAGTCCAGATAGGATAACGAGATGGGCTAGTGCCTCTGCTTCAGTCACCGGGACCTGGGTTCAAGTCCTGGTTCTGCTACTTACTGTGTGATCTTGGGTCAGTTACATAACCTCTCTGGGCTCTTGTCTCATCAGTACAGTGGGAACCATGCCTCCTCCAGGTTTGGAAAATTAAATGGGAAGGTATCTTTAAAGCGCTTTACCTGGGCCAGGTGTATTGTGGTGGCTGCTGTCTGTGTTGGTTTTACCATTATTATTTACCCTTGACCTTTGCCCAGTACTTTTCAGTTTACAGAGCTCTTTTGTAGATATCACCCTATGTGACCCTGTAGGGTAGGAGCTAGGAAACTGTTGCTCACCCCGCTTGATAGACGAGGAAACTGAAATCCAGAGAGCTCCTCAAGACAGGCTAGCAGGTGGCAAAGCTGGGACTGCCTGACTCCTGGTCACATGTCCTTTCCCTGTCCCACACCACCTCCAGCAGGTGCCAGGGGCAGTACGGCTCCCTGCCCATCTTGTTGGGGAGAGCCTGCAGGAAGCATGGAGCTCTGAGAGTCTGAAGGAAAGAAGGAAAGAGGTTGGCATTTGCTGAGTGTCTGCTATGTGCCGTGCTCTGTACCAGGCTCATCATATCCACTGCCTCCTCAATCCTCGCAGCTACCCTGGGACTTAGGAACTGTGGTTCCCATTTTATGGATGAGGAACCTGAGAAAAGTTAAGCTTGCCAAGGACACCCTGCCAGTCCAGGATGAAGAGGGTCTCCAGCCAGGGGAAGCAGTTAGCACCCAGAGGGGATGGGGGAGACAGGCGGATGGGCCCTCTAACTCCCCAGTCAGGTCCAGAACTGCCCCTTGTGTAGGACCCCCATGGGTCCTGATCCTGCTGGTTCTAGGAGGATCTTGGGTCCTATCAGGAAGACCTTGGGTCTAGGCCAGGACCGAGCTCATCCCCCTCCCCTACCCCGCAAGCAGCAGTCCTGGGCTCTGGCCTTACATCCCCGCTGTCCCTGGGGGTCAAGGTAGGGGTGGGGGAGTGCACTGAGCCGGGCACGGAGCAGCTGGAACCCTGACCCCGGGGCCGGGCCCAGTGGTATCAGGAGTGAGCCCTAGCATGCTAGCTTATCACGTGTGGCCTTGGACGAGTGACCCGGCTTCTCTATAACTTAGTTTCACTATCTGTGAGATGGGAATAACGGTGCCACCTAACACTCAGGGTTACTCTGGGTATTGTCTCACTGTGATGGGTCAGAGTGCTTAGCACAGAGTCTGGCACCCAGTAGGTGCTCAGCAGAGTAGGACTGCCCTCCGCGGTGGTGGTGGATGAGCTCCAGCCCAGACATCTGCCTACAAGCGGTGTGACTAGAGAGGCTGCTCAGCCTGCCTCAGCCCTTCGCCTATGGAGTGGGAACTAACTCCGAGCATTGGCAGGTGTGTTCTAAGGATTAATTGGGTGGTTGAAGAAAGAGTAATTATTGCTTATTTTATTTCTTATAGAAGCACCGATAGAGCTTCTTATCGGGAAAGGAGGGATAGGGTGTATCCATGACTATGCTGGGTTGTTTACTTGTATTATTTTATTCACGCCATGGAGTATATGCCCATTTTACAGATGAGACTCACAAATACAAAGGAAACATATTTCCTAGGAAATGGTGGAGCTGGAATTCAGTCCCAGACCTGTGAGGCCTCAGACCTGTATCCTTTCTTTCCTGATTCCGCTGTGCACACAGCGGTCATAGGGCCCCGCAAGTATGGTTTGCCAACCTCCTTTCCCCCAAGGCCGATTGATATTGTCCTCCAGGCCAGGCGAGACCTGCCCGAGGCCTGATGAACACAGTAGTTGGGGTCACCTCATGTCGTAGTGACCGAGAGCTTCCCCACAAGGCACATCCTGGCATCCCCTCTCCCCGGGCTCACTCCTGGAAACCAGTCTGGATACGGCGCCTCACTTATGGGCCTTGATACCTGGGACTTTGATACCTGGAAACTCCCGAAGAGGCAGGAAGTAGGTGAGTGGGTGACCAAAATATGCAGGAGTGTGGGCCAGTGCATTCTTGGGCTTAAGGCCAGCCTGGTTTCAGCTCCCCCAAGACAAAGGGGTCAGCCAGCAGGCCTCAGGAGGGAGCTGGAGCTGGTGGGGATTGGAGCACACAGGGGTGCCCTGCTGTCCAGGCTGGCTTGGGGAGCGGCTTCTCTAGGAGAAGAAGGACAATTCAGAGGCGTAAGGATTGTGTCAGCTGGCCAGGCAGGACAGCTGTTACCATCAACTTGCCGTGTGACCTTGGGCAAGCCACTTCTTTCTGTGAACGGTGAGTTTACTCCGGCGCCCTCAGAGGAAATCCAGGCAGATCTGTAGCAGGTGGGTTGAACTGGGCCAGGTGCCACCGTGGCATGTTCTGGCTGCCTGCTGGCTGGAGGGGGGTGACCTCAGCTGCACGAGATACAGATGCCTCTCCCAAAAGACACTCTGCCATCCACCCAAGCTGCCAGCTTGGGCTGTCCTCGTAGGCTTTGGGGAGACAAGAGTGTCCTCACTTCATCAGAGGAAAGGCACAGCTGGACCCGTCACCCCTTAGGCTGGGCCTTGCCTTAGGGCTTTTAGCACAGGCTATTCTGCCATCGGGAACACCTCCCAGTCCTTCAAGACTCTGGTCAAACCTGCTTCTCCCGTTATGCCTTCTGTGGATACCCAAGGGCCTCTCCGGGCTTGAGCTACAGTTATATTTTGTGTACTTGTCATATTTACTACATTTTATATTCTAAGATTAATCACGAAAAAAAAAATTGATGCCTGCTTGTTGTAACAATTCAAGTAACACAGATTCCATAAAGAAAAAGCTAGTGGTTTCCCTTTCTTCTACTCCTGACACCAGTCTCCCTGAGAAATACACGCAGAATCATTCCAGTAGCATTAAACTTGTCCATGTCAGTGACTTGGCAGTTAATCGTGTCACGCTGTGACATCTCTTGTATTTTCATTTTGATCTTTTTCCAGTATTTACTGTCTAATGTAGTTTCATCTTCCTGTAAACACTGGAAATTCTACAGACAAGCTCTGCATCTGAAATGCTTTCTATCCAATTTCACGCCTGCAGCTGCAGGCCTTGCTTTTTCTTTCATGCTTGGGGAGTGGTGAGATGGACAGATTGATAAATCGATCCGAGGATGGGAGTGGGTATCCAGGGCTTCTTAGGGGTGGCTGGACTGCTTCAGATCTACCTCTGGTTTTCCAAGCCAACCTGCAGAAGAGGAAAGGGAAGCAGAGAGAGCTTAGACCTCTGCTTTGGCCTCAGCCACTCACTGGTGTGACCTTGGACCGGTTACCCAGCTTCTTGCCTATAAATTGGCACCCGCTGGTGGAAACGGCTGTGACGAGATACACACATGCAGCCATGCCCACACACAGAGGAAGTAGCTCGTTTTCTCCGGGAGGCTTAAAAATGCGTGGGTTCAAATTCCGGCCTGCCGCCCATTAGCTCTGCCTCCATAGGCAAGTTCCTTCGTCTCCCTGGACCTCATTTTCCTTCTGTATGAAACGGGGTGGCCGTGTCCACCTCAGGGTGTCAGTGTGGTGATGAAAAGATCCCAGCACATGGCCTAACGAGCAGTAGTCACCAGTAAATGGGAATGGTCTTATCATGACTTTTGTTCTTCTACAGAAAAAGGCACTGCCTTGTCAGCTCCCCCTCTTACCCTCACCGGATGGGGCTCCTGAGGCCTGTGACTGTCTGAATTGTGTCTGTGGTTTTATCTAAAACAAACGCTGGTCCTGCCCTGATGTGGAGTCGGGGCCCCACAGGCTCCTGGCCAGCCGGTCTGGCCGCAGCACAGGGGAGGGGGCGGTGGCAGTGCCACAGAATCCTAGGAACCCCCATCTCTGTAGCCTCCCAGCTGCTGGAGCATTTGTTTCCTCCCCAGGGGTGATGTGGGAAATGGTGTTCCAATAAAAACTCCCAGAGGAAGAAGCGGGCCGATTAAATGGTATGCTATCTTTCCTCTCTGGGACTTTGGGGAAGTGACTGAGGAAGTTTCTGGAATTTGGGGTCCCTAAAAGGAAGTACCCAGGCAGTTGGGAGTCCTATTATCTGGTCCTGGGCTGCCAGATTGTTTCCAGACCACTGGGGCCCTGGAAGTGCCACCATCTCAAAAATGTGGCCCCCTGCTGGGTCCTGGGTGCTGACCTGTCCATTCCTCCCAGGCTGTTCCCTACTTCTGAGAAGTAAACAGGTCGGGGGGTGTCTTAAAGGAAACCAAGCTTTTCCTCAGGAGAAAATTAACTGTGCCCGACTTCACTCTGAAACCCAGCCTCCTCCCTCAGGCTGAAGTGATGGATGCCTTTCTCTGTGGCACTCCCAGACACTCCTTCATTCACTCTCTCAACAGTTACATACTGTCCACTAACTGTGTGCCAGCATCCCTAGGTGCCTAGGATCCTGTGAGGAATAACAGTCTTTTGTGTGTGTGGAACTTACATTCTCACAGGGGAGACAGACAATAAACAAATAAATGAGTTAATAGATAACATGGTTGTGAACAGTTAGGGCCTTGAAAAAAATCAAGTAGGATGCAGGGCCAGAGAAGGGAGAGGTCATGGTAGCCACGGTGATCAGGAAGGATGGGCCTGCAGAGAAGGGGACATTTGAGCAGAAGCTTGAATTGAGGGAGAGAAGAGACCACAAGGATGTGAGGGGAAGAGTGTGGCCGGCAGGAGGAACAGTGAGCACGGTGGCCCTGGGGTAGGAGCATGGAATCGAGAGGGGAGGAACAGAAGACAGGCTAGAGCTGGCAGCCAGGAGGTGGCAGGGCCCAAATCATCCAGGACAGTGTCTCTCAACCTTTTTTAATGACTGCTTCCTTCCTAAAATTTTAATACCACGGATATACTGTATGCTTGTTTCTGGACTGTATGTATGCATAAAAAGAATAAGATGTTTCTGGGGGACTTCCCTGGCGGTCCAGTGGTTAAGACCCCACACTTCCACTGCAGAGGGCATGGGTTCAATCCCTGGTTGGGGAACTAAGATCCTGCATGCGGTGCGGTGCGGCCAAAAAAAAAAAAAGATGTTTCTGCCATCCAAGAACTAATTCTCTCCCCACCTTTAGGAGCAATATTGTCCCAGTTGAGAATGCATGCTATAGGGCCTTCTAGGAAATTTTAAGGAATGTGTATACTCCAGTGCCTATTTGAACTGAAAGTATTCGAGACAACAGCTCTATAAACTCCCCCCAGGGTTCCACTTGGATGTTTAATAGACATCTCAAACTTAAAACATCTAAAACCGAATTGCTTATTCCAGTCCCCGAGCCTACCCTCCATCCCCAGTTTCTGCATCTTAGCACCCCCTTGCTCAGGCCAAGGAAGCCTGGCAGCATCTTGACTCCTGTTTCTCTCGCGTTACCCCTGCTTCTCACCGCTTCTGTGCTGGCACCCTGGCCCAAGCCCCCACCATCACTCGATCGCTCACCTGGTCTGTTGCAGCGGCCTCTTACCTGGCCATCTCGCTTTGATTCCTGTCCCCCAAGGAGCCTGCCAGGTAGTAGGTGCCCTGTGAGTAAGGAGGAAGGAGAGGAGGTGGAGAATGTGCCATGGGCTGTCCTGATGGGCACAGGAGCCAGGGGGTGGCTGTGGGGCAGTGGAGGAGATTTACCTGCTCCTGGGGCCCCTGCCCCAGCCAGCATCAGCGTGGGAAGCCGGGGTGAGGGAGGGGGAGGACACGTGCTAACCCCTGGTGGGGCTCACACTCCTGTCCCTTCCTGCCCCACCTGCCTCATTTCCTCCCCGTGCAAGCCTCCAGCGGTACCCGGGCTCATCACCCTCTCATCCCCCAGATAGGGCATCCTTCCTCATCAGAAGCAGATCCTGAACTCTGTTCTTTCATCAAGCGTCGCTGAGGGCCACCGTGTGCCCGCCGGTGCTGGGGGAACAGGGGCAACTAGGATATGGACTAGTGGGCAAGGCAGCCCCAGCACAGCCCCCACTGTCACTCCACTTGCAACTCATCCTTCATCCACAGGGCTCCAGCAGGGAGTTCCCAGGCCTCCCCCTGCCGTCCTCTCCAGCCCCCCTGGACTTTCTCCTTATAGCAGTCGCCCCACGTATAATCAGATGCCTTGCAATGCTCGCACTGCTGTCCGCCTGACCCACCAGGCTGGCCCCGTGCCTGTAGCCGTGTTGCCTGCTCCCTCCCCACACCCAGCCCGGCAGCCTCCAAACCTTCAGAACTTACTAAACATTTGTGGGAAAACAAGCGGAGGTAACAGCCAGGGTGTGGAGCTGAAAGGAAGGAAGTTTGACCTTGACAGTGAAGGAGAGAGGGAGGCGATGCATTCCCCCTCCTCTCAGCAATCATATGGGACTTGTGTACAGGTGTCCGGGAACCGGGGTTCCGCCTGGAACTTGCTGTAATCAACACAGCCGGGCTGTTCCTTGGGAGTCTTTCTTCGGGCCTCTTATCTTGGTGGCCTTGGGGCCATGGAGGAGGGAGATGCCAGGCCCTTTCCTGGGCCAGAGCACACAGGACACGCCTCCCCCGACACTGGCCTGGCATTTCAGGGTCATGGCCAGTCAGATGCTGCTTCTGGAGTCTGGTGAGCAGTGATGATTCTTCAAAAGCCTAGGTGATAGAGCTGATTCGCTTTGTTATACAGCAGAAACTAACACACCATCGTAAAGCGATTATACTCCAATAAAGATGTGGAAAATAAATAAATAAAGCCTAGCTGCTGGGGGCGGGTATTGTCACAGAAACGAGGCCCCTGGGAGGGGTTTTGCCTTCCCTCATGTTGTGCTCTGTGAGTCTGAGAAGCAGGGCGAAGTTCAGCTCTCCCCACGTCTGCGTTCCCCCTCCAGAAGGCTCTTTTCATGCTCCAGTAGGGCCTGGGGCACACTCGGGTGTTTCCGGGGCTCAGCAGTGGTTGCCTGTGGTTTCCAGGGCTGTGTGTGCCCTCCACAGACCCTCAGCACGCAGGCCTCTGGACCTCTGTCTCTGTATCTCCCTTCAACTAGCCCCAGGCTTGTCCCATCCCCTGTTGAGGGCTGTCACTCTGACTGCAGCAAGATGGGGGCTGATGCTGTCTGACCATTGACACCCGTGATGCTGTTCATGGTAAGAACTGGGGGGCAGAGGAGCTCTCGGGAGAGGGGCTGGGAAAGCTAATTAGGCCAGTCAGGAAATGACTCCAACCCTTTTGAAACAGGCTACACCAGACATTTCTTCTCTCCCATGCCCTTTTATGCTTCCTTGCTTTTCCTCATACTGTCCACTCCCCCCAAACCCAGTACCCTTTCCCCTCATTTCTACCTGGTGGGTAACTTTTCATCTTTCAGAACCAGCTCAAATCATAGAACATCCTCTGGAGAAACGGCAGCCCCCCCCACCCCTCCCCACTCCACCAAAGGGCGTGACTTTTCTCTGGGTTCCAGAACCATTTGCGTTAGTCAAAGCACTATCTTGTCTTGGGGTCATGTCTTTGCATGTATGTGTCACCATTTGACCATGACCTCCCTGGAGGCAGGAGCGGGTCTTACTTGTGTCCATAAAACCTAGTGGCCAGCCCAGTGCTTGGCACCCAGTAGGTGCTCAGTGTTGAGGCCCTTCGTGAATGAACCTCTCAGGAGAAGCTTCATAGGCAAGATGGCCTCTGAGAGGCCTTGAAGGCTGAGTGGGGTTTGACAGTGTCCTATGCAGAAGGCCAAGGGGAGCTCTTTCTTCGTGTGTTTACTTGTTTGTTACTTGTGTCCTCACACTGGAAAGGAAGCTCCATGGAGACAGGGACGTTGTCTTTTGTGTCCCCAAAGCTGGCACAGAGCCTAACACGGAGTGAGCAGCTAGTACCCACTTAGTGAATGAATGGATGAAGCTCTGCCGGAAAAGGAAAACAAAGGAAGGGGTTTCGGGGTCCAGGAGGGATGAGAATGAAATGAGGAAAAGTGGCCAGAGCAGTGAGGAGTTCCCCAAGGCGGGGCGGGAGCGGAGGGAACCGGGGGCCCGGCGGGGTGGGGGTCTGGAGCAGGGCTCTGAGAGAAAGGCGGATCCTCTGTGCCCTGGCTGCAGATGGGACACTGCCCCCACTTGTGCCCGTGCAGGAGCGTGGCCTCAGCAGGTGGCATCCCAGCCAGGGCACCAAGGACAAGGAGAAGGGACAGAGGCTCCCGGGTGTCCCGGTGTCAGGAACTGAGTTGCTGCTGGTGGGGGGTGGGAAGGGACATGGCAAAGGGCCTCTGAGTCAGCTCTCAGTCTGATGAACATGCCCGGCCCCTCTGAGGAAGAAGCGGAGAGTCAGTTTGTAATGAACGAGGCCTTAAAGCTTCCGTCCAAGCCCTGTCTTTACCACAAGAAAGGTTCTCTGGGATCTGAAAAAAAAAACAGACAGGTCTCTGTCCCACGCACCGGGCAGGGGTATCTGGGTCACACGCTAGCCGGCAGGGAAAGCAGACTGTCCTCCCGTTGGGTGGCCCGTGCTGCCAGGCCAGGGACACGTCTGAGAACCCATCCAACAGAGGGGGAGAAGCACAGTCTCCTCTCCTTACCTGTGCTCAGCGAATGAGGAGCCCTCCAGTCTGCCCATGGCGGTCAGATGCCCACCGTGGCGGTTCCTCGCCTGCACTGACAGGCCCAAGTCCCAGCTCTTGTCACAGCTGAGAACACCGAGACTCCAAGAGGGACTCGCCCAGGGCCACCCAGTGTGCAAATGGGGGTGTGTTGCAAACTGCTCTCCCTTATCGTTCCAGAAAACTCCACGGCCAGTGTAAGTGAGGCAGAAAGGAAGGCCCAGGTATACTACCGTGCGTGTATGAACGAAAGCAGGATTGAGGAGCTCAAGGCCAAACCCCTGATGGAGCTGATCGAGAAGGTGAACCCCTACGCCCCATCTCCTCCTGCCCCTGCCCCCCATCTCCTACCCCTGCCTCCCATCTCCTCCTGGCCCCTGTCCCCTTCCCCCATCTCTTCCTGCCCCTGCCCCCGTCTCCTGCCCCTG
>NW_020175402.1:321361-322559 GCF_003031525.2 Neophocaena asiaeorientalis asiaeorientalis | reverse complement strand
CCCTGCCCCGTACCCCCCATCTCCTCCTGCCCCTGCCACCAGCCTGTACCCCTGGCTTCTGCCCCAGCTCTCAGCTGCCACCAGGGCCCAGCCACCTCACACCTCCAGCCACCTTGACCAGCTGGATCATGGAGTCTGTCTGTCTGCTGACGTGTGTCAGATTGTCTGAGTGAGTGTGTATGTGTGTGTGTACGTGCACATCTCTGTGTAGGTGGGAATGTCTATATGTATTTATGTGGGGCTGTCTGTCACATGTATATGTCTCTGGGCGTCTGTGAGTGGGACAAGGGCCATATGTACAGGGAAGATGTTTCTCTACGTTGCTACTTCCATTTCCTCAGGGAGCATGTTTGTGTGTGAGGAGGGGTGTGTTCTGGAAGGACCAACAGAAAGTCTGGGATCAGAAGCAGAGCCTTCCCTGTGAGGAGGGCCACGCTGACCCGGACCCCCCGTCACCCTGAGCAGAATGAGTCTTCTTCCTGGGCTCCTGCCAGTCAGCCTTGGATGGACTTGGGGGTCGGGGGGGCGCCCAAGGCTGGCCGCACTGCCCAGTGCACACAGAAGGGTGGCCGTGGGTGTTTTCGGGGGAACTGCTGCTCCCCGGAGGCCCGCCTCCTAGGTGGGCTCAGGGGAGGCACTGCAGCCGGGTGGGGAGCTGTGGGCATCCGGGACGGGACAGCCCCTCCTCGCTGGCACAGGCCTCACGTGCCAGCACGTGCCCAACCGGGGAAGACTGAGGAGATGAAAAGCATCCCAACTCGGGGAGAAACTCTGATAGACCTTAACTCACCAACCTTTTAAAGAATAAGGACCCTTTTTTTATAGGCACAATTGAATTTCTGCTTTAATAGTAATTACATTATGTGATGTAGTACGCAAAAGTGAACAGAGTACAGGAAAATTCTCCTTCCCATCCCCATCCCCAGCTACCTAGGGAGCAGCCGCCATATGTTTTCATGACTGGTCAGAAACCCCTAATGAAGACAGACCAGGGACTTCCCTGGCGGTCCAGTGGTTAGGACCCTGCGCTTCCACTGCAGGGGGCGTGGGTTCAATCCCTGGTCAGAGAACTAAGATCCCACAAGCTGCGCAACATGGCACGGCCAGAAGAAAAAGAGAGAGAGGAAGGAAGGAGGGAAAGGAGGGAGGGAGGGGGGGAGAGAGAGAGAGACAGAGAGAGGGAGGAAGGAAGGAAGGG
>NW_020175402.1:299285-317722 GCF_003031525.2 Neophocaena asiaeorientalis asiaeorientalis | reverse complement strand
CCATCACGGGGCCCTGGGACAAGAACAACTTCCAGGGCACGCTGCAGGTGGTGACGTCCCACTACCGCACCTCGCCCTTCTTCTCCGTCTATGTCAGCGCCGACTCTAAGAACTCCATGCCCCCCTCCCTCCCCACAGCTCGGGGGCTGGAACATCACGGGGCCCTGGGACAAGAACAACTTCCAGGGCACGCTGCAGGTGGTGACGTCCCACTACCGCACCTCGCCCTTCTTCTCCGTCTATGTCAGCGCCGACTCTAAGAACTCCAGCAGCAATGTGATCCAGGTGAGAGGCCGGGGGAGAGGGCCGGGCCTGACCCCAGGGCCTGTTTTGAGTTTAGCAAGCAGCACCGTGAGGGCAGACCTGCCCTTGGGCGACAGGCTTCTGGTTTCTGAGCTTGGTTATTTCTGGAGGCTCCTGACTGTGAGATTTTTGCAGGAAAGTTGTGAAAGGGCAGGCTTGCCTTCCTTGGGTAGGTGGGGGTCACTGCAGCACAGGTGAATCTTTGGGGTTCTGACTGGTTACTGTGGGTCCCAGGAGTGATGTCAAGTCCTGGGCACAGCTGGAGTCACCTCCCGGCCACCCCAGCTCAGTCTCTGGCCTTTGTGGCTCTGCTCGGAATAGCTTTGAGTCCACCTCTTCCTGCCAGAGCCTGCCCCAGACTGAGTACCAGCACACCCAGGGGACCCCAGCCCTGCTCTGCCCACCCTCAGAGGCAGAAGCGAGAAACCCGGGTTGGGCCTCCTGAAGGCTAAGTTCCCACCCACCTCTGCCACTCACTCACTGCGTGACCATGGGCAAGTGCCTCAGCCTCTCTGAGATGCAATTTCCTTGTCAGTCAAATGAACTATAGCAATACCTACTCTAGGTATGTCAAGGTGTGGCCCAGGGCTCTGATAGGAGCTATCAGGGATTGACCCTCCCTACCTGCCCAGCACCCAACAAGGCCCTCACTGGCACTCTCTCCTTGAATCCTCATTCCAGCTCTGTGGGTTAGATAGTTCTCCTATTTTCCAGGTAAAGAACCCGAGGATCAGAAAGGTTCAGCAACTTGACCAAGGTGACACAGCCGTGAGTGGCTCTGGACTGCTCACCACCTTGGGAAGTGTTTAATGAAGCATAAGTGCTCTGCCAAGCCTAGAAGGAGTTTAAAGAGGAGGGTGGTTCCGTTTGACCTTCAGAAGGGCCCCAAATCCCCATGGCTGACCACATGTGTGGGAAGGCATGTAGCCCGACATGTGTCTGTCCCCTCGCTGGGGGGCCCATCCCAGGGATGGCCTCGGCTACCAGCTTGTGCCGCTGCTGGGGCCTGAGCTGCTCCTCCATTGCCATGTGCCTGCCGTCCCTGGAGCGAACAGAGACTGCGTGCAGGTGTGCGTGTGCAGGTGTGCGAGTGCAATGGGAGATCCCCTCTCACCCCGCCTTTCTCTTCAGGTGGACCAGTCTGGCCTGGGCTTACCCTCCAGGGATTATTACCTGAACAAAACCGAGAATGAGAAGGTAGGTGTGCCTCTTTAGAGAGTGGCTCCCGCCCAGACCCCCTCTCTCCATGGTTCATCCCCCTGGGTGTTCCCTCAGTGTACACACCTCTGCAGGTCTTTGAAGCTAGAGGAGCATAGAGGTGTCCCTTACCTGACAGTCCCTGGCAGGGGAGGGGTATCATTTGTCCCCATTCTAGAGCGAGGCAGTGATAACGCCCACCACCTTATACACACATCACCTCTGGCCCTCCCAGTAACCCTGCAGGTACTGAACATCTCTGAACTTCATTCGCCTCATGTGTCACATGGACATTATTTTTACCTGGCCTGTTACAGAGGAGGAAATAAGGCTCAGAGATGCTAAGTGACCTTATCAAGGTCACACAGCCAGTCATCAGTGGTGAGGCTGAGATTCTCATCCAGATCCGCTAACTCCAAAGCCCACACCTTTCCCTCCCCCTGGCTGCCTCCTGTGATGTCCCAGGGAGACCTGGCCTGAAGTTGGTTGACTGTCCATTCATGATTCCACCCACTGTGCTGAGCAAGTGGCTACCAAGTGCCTGATGCTAGGGAGACAGTGGGGAACAGGACCAGCCTGGTCCCTGCCCCATGGGGCTTCGAGTCTAGGAGGGGAGGCAGATGTTATGTAACTAACCACCCGATTAGAGGCATGATGATAAATTGTGAGAAGGGAAGGGTGAGCTGAGAAAGTAACCTGGAGACCTAATTCAGATCTGGGGGCCTGGTAGAGCAGGGTAGCTCAGAAGTGCGTTCCAATGATTGAGCGATGGCCCAATTGGTGGCTTCCATGTGATGAGCGTCCAGGAGGGAGTATGGGCTGGGACAGCAGGGACCAGCCCACTTCGGGACCTTTGTGGGCTTTATCCTGAGGGCCATGGGGAACCAGTGAAGGAGTGCACTGCCAAAACCGTTCTTGAAGCTGGTTTCCAGCGGGTATCCTGGGTGAAACCCCCCAGCCCCCTGGCTCCCTGCGCGGGGCTGCAGCTGGCCTGCCCCACCCTGCCCCCCTTGTCCAGTGGGCAGTGGGTAGCAGCCACTGACGGATGGGGGGTGCTGGGTCCCACAGGTGCTGACGGGATACCTGAACTACATGGTCCAGCTGGGAAAGCTGCTGGGCGGAGGGGACGAGGACACCATCCGGTCCCAGATGCAGCAGATCCTGGACTTTGAGACAGCGCTGGCCAACATCACCATCCCCCAGGAGAAGCGCCGGGACGAGGAGCTCCTCTACCACAAAGTGACAGCAGCCGAACTGCAGGTAGCTGAGCTCTGCTGACGCACCACAGAATTCAGGATGGAGGGCACTAGACTGGGGTGTTTACACCCCCTTCACCAGACCCTCAGAACAACCGCATGAAGCAGGGATGGTCGTTGTCCCCAGTTCACAGACGGAACTGAGGCTTAGGGAATTAGAGTTGCCTGCTGAAGGCCACACAGCCGGAGACCAGCCAAAGCCAGTCTCTTGCCCTACGCCAGGCTGCTTTTCTGCAACCGCAGCTACCTGGGGAGACTCTGTGGTCGTGATAATATTGGCTCACATTGGGCATTTCCAGTCTCTCAAGCTCAAGTACGTCAAGTACGTGAAGCTTGGGTTCTGATGTCACCTCCCTTTTCCGAGCCGGGAGGTCAGGTGATGTGCTCAAGGCCTCTAGGCTCCTAAGTGGCAGGGGAGCTGGGACCTGGACTCAGGCTTGGCTCACTGGAGCTCTGCTTTTGACCACGACCCCTGGTGACCTCCTGGAGCTGTAACAGGGTTGGGGTCAGACGCCCTCTGCACTGGGTGTACCCATCTGAGAAGTCGATGGCTCTTCTGTAGGTCAGCCTCTATCAAAGCCTGCCCCCTGGTGGCTGCTTGGGACTTGCAGGTAGTGAGGTGATTGCCTGCCAGTTCCTTCTTTCCAGTTCGTGGCATGTTGGTGTCCAGCCTTCCCCCAGGCTCTGGGGTCGCAGAGGAATCAGCAGAATGGCCTTAGTCAATCTTCCTGTTTCCTGCCATCGCCCAGGAATGCTCGGCTAGGCCGTGCTTCCCTGCTCGGAAGGATGTCCAGGCCACCTGTGGTGAGGCTTCACTCTTCCTCTGCCCAGCCGAGTCCTGCCCATCCATTAGATTTTGGCTCATCTCTGCTGCTTTAGGGAAGAACACCTAGGTCCCTACCCCTTTTTCTCTCTCCATCCCTCCCTCCAACAGGTGTCTGTGGGGCTACCTTGGGGCCTTTCTCTTGACGTGCTTCCAGGCGAGTAAGGGACACCAGCGAGGAAACAAGCTCAGTCTCGTTGCCGAGTGCTTTGGGCAAAAGAAGCAGGGCACTGGGGCCAGGGGCAGAGCTAAGTCAGGGAGGGTGAGTCTAATGAATAAGAGAGCAGGGGCCAGGCTGACTGAGTGTCCCAGGCGGAGGTGCAGCCCACACAAAGGCTGGGGATGAGGGCAAGAGAGCCTGGCCTCCTTCTGGGTGCCAGCTGCCCTTTAGGTCCCCAGAGGAGCTGGCATCAGGGGGAGTGGTGCTGAGTGGATTGTTATGGAGATCAGCAGCCCGTGCTGGGCACCATCTGGCACTGTTTTTCCGCTCCGAGGCCAGGAAGTCGAGGAAGATGCTGTTTGTGCAACATGATTTGGTTTGCTCCAGCTGCCCAGTTCTCAGCCCAGAAGGGCTCCAGCAGTCCCTCTCCCCCCTGCATGGCCACGAAGGCAACTGACAGCCCGAGAGTGGCCGAGAAAGCACAGTAGCCCTGGGCACATCTGCCCCAGCGTGGCTTCCAGGCTCTGCCCCTAGATGTCTTTTCATCATTGCTTTTGCTCTATTCTTCCAAGCAAGCAAGGAAAGGCTTTTCCTCCCTCCCAGCTACAGAGCTCCCAGGTTGGGGAGAATTTTAGCAGAGGCAGCAGCCTGGAGTTGTGTGAGTCCTGGGCTTGGAGTCAGAAGACTGCTCTGGCCCAGCCCCACCGTGAGCCTTGGGCAAGTCACATAACCCCCTCTTTGAGCCTCGGTTTCCTTCCTTATAAAATGGGCTTTGCTTGCTCATTTACACCTGCTCCGTTGCAGAACACAGAGACAAATGAGGGACAGCCCCTGCCCTCATAAGGGGCAGTGGTTCTTAACTTTAAGTCACAGAATTCTTTGAGGACAGGTTGAAAACTGTGGCACGTCTCCCAGGAGAAATGGGCATGGTTACGTATAAAAAAATTATATCTCGTGTTTAAAGAAGTCCTGGACCCCTGAAGCCTGGTGTCCTGGATGAGAATCGGCCTGCCCTGCCCATGGGGTTGCATAACGGTGAGATAAGGCAAAGGATGAGTTCTCATCTTGTAAACTGACATGCAATTCGAACATATTACAGTAATCGATCTTAGTATTATTCCTGTGTCATCGGTGATGACAGCCCATGTCTCCAGCCCTAAACCAGTTTGATTCATTCCACCCTTGGACAGAGAATGTCTTTTTGTTCCCTGGTATCTGGAAATTTGGTGTTCTTCCCAGACTCCAGGAGGCTCAGGGAAAGGCGCCCCAGCCTTTCACAGTGTGGTTCTAGGAATACACGGCGGTTCCAGGCAAGCCCCCAGCAGCAGAGTCTGAATTCAGACCCATGAATCCAACATCCTTCTGTTGCTTCTCTAGGGGCTTGAGGACCTTCCTGTTCCTTTCTAGGACCTTCCACACCAAAAATTGATTGGGAATGAGCCCCACCCTCTGCTCTAAATTCTTCAGCTGAGATAGAGCCTGGGAGCACCCTCGTTCCTCTCCCAGTTTGCAAGCCTACTTGAGCTGGGTGCTTGGTGACCAGCAGTGCTCTTTGGCTGCGGGTGTGGAAAATAGAGCTCATCTGTGTGCCCCAAAGGCTTTGAGTCACAAGTGGAATGTCCTGGTTGGTTAAAACAGCCGTCTCCATGGAGATGGACCCAGGCACTCGGGTTTAAGTTAAGTGTTCACTAAATCAGTAAAGATTGAAAATGTGAAAATCCTGGTATTCAACATGCACTTTGTTTCAGAGTTGTGGAAATTTACCTGCACAGAACACCTGCTCTCCCAAAAGGAACAGGCTTGTGTTAAGTATACGGGGATTTATCATCACCTGTATCTGTACCCTGATCAGAGAGTTCCAATCACCTGCAGTTTATGAAGCTCTTGTTAATTGTATAAACAGCGACATTTTGTAAACGTGGCGATTTTCCCGGGGGACTTTGCCAGCAGGTCACACTGTCAGGTGGCTCTAAGTGTTGAGCCCTGTCTGACCATCTCACCTGGACACCTTCAAGTTTTGCAGCCATAGAAATTTGATGGAGAGCCCCGGAGGTCACCTGCTTAAGGAGCTCTTGCCAGGAAGAGAGGGAGGAATGGACAAGCTACGGGGAAAAAGAAGCTCGATTTATTGTATAAGCTGTCCCGAGAGGCACAGAGTAGCCCACCCTTGGCAGGGATTTTTTTTTTTATTTATTTTTATTTTATCTGTGGCTGCGTCAGCTTTTTTTTTTAAATTAATTAATTAATTAATTAATTTTGGCTGCGTTGGGTCTTCGTTTCTGTGCGAGGGCTTTCTCCAGTTGTGGTGAGCGGGAGCCACTCTTTATCGCGATGTGCGGGCCTCTCACTGTCATGGCCTCTCGTTGCGGAGCACAGACTCCAGACGTGCAGGCTCAGGAGTTGTGGCTCACGGGCCCAGTTGCTCCGCGGCATGTGGGATCCTCCCAGACCAGGGCTCGAACCCGTGTCCCCTGCATTGGCAGGCAGACTCTCAACCACTGCGCCACCTGGGTAGGGATTTTTGTCTCCATTTGAGAGAAAGGCTGCAAAGTGACTTGAGGTCCAGAGCTGGTTCATGATGGGGACCCCAGTCTAGGTCTTCTCCAAAACAGGGCTCTTCCCAGCTCACCTTGGTGCCAGGCAGATGGGGATGTATTGGGGCCCACTGGGCACAGCTCTTCCCAACTCTGTGGGTAGTTTGCAATAGGTCATGGTGGGAATGCAAATTATCCGGCATCACTGAGAGCCAGTTGTTAAATGTTTACCAGCACACCACTGCCCACGGGACCTGCCCTCCTCAGTCCTTTGAGGTCCTTGTTCCCCAGCAGCTGAGCTGCCCTTTAAAACCAGAGAGACTGTCAAGTGGGAGGTTTTTATGGCTGCCTCTGTCACTGAGGACATCTTAAGTATTTACCAGCAGGTTATAGATTCATCGATGTCACAGATTGATTTTACGTTCTTAATTGATCTTCCTGTATGAAGGCCATTTATAAGGCATCTCTCGCTTCCTTTATCTGTCTTACATTTTGCCCGTTTTCAAGGGAACAAAGAACAGAATTTGGAATCAGTCCCAGGACCACTCTTGGGAGACTTTGAGCAATGATTACAATAGCTCATCAATGATTATAATAGCTAACATTGATTGCTCGCTAAATGCCAGATACCATTGACGTTACAGGCGTTTTTGCTGGAACACAGTATATGCAGTCCTGAAAAACCTTGCATCCTGTAAAACTACAGGACTGAAAAGAACTAAAAACGACAGAACATATGGGGAAAATAGGACTAGAGCAGTCCATTCAAAAGTTGTGTAACTTGAGGACATTATGCTAAGTTAAATAAGCCAGTCCCAAGGACAAATAGACTGCATGGTTCCACTTAGATGAGGTACATAGAGTAGTCAGGTTCACAGACAGAAAGTAGAATGGTGGTTGTCTAGGGCTGAGGGAGGGGGATGGGGGGAGTTATTTTTAATAGATTCAGAGTTTCAGTTTTGCAAGATGAACTCTGTGGATGGATGGTGGTGATGGTTGCACAACGTGAATATATTATGCTTAATGCCACTGAACTGAACACTTAAACATGGCTAAGGTGGTAAATTTTATGTTACCCCAATTTTTTTTTAAAGTTGTGCCACTTGGTCATCAAAACACTCAAAAGACAGTAATTGGAACCTTGAGAAATAGCTCGCATGGCTGGAGGCTGCCTGGTGGGAAATGGAACTCCTGGCTGTGGACACGGAGACCCCGAAGATAGACAGATGGGAGCTCTATGCAGTGGGGCTGCCGTTAGGCGGGCCAAGGGCAAGTGCAGCCCTCTGGGAGCTGAGAGTTATGCAAAGTGGCATGTGCCTCTGTGGGGAGGGTTGTGTGCAGGTGCTCCTTTTAAATTATCTTAAAATAGAGCTGACTGGCTTCCTGTGTGGGCATGGGCTGAGCTGAGGGCTTTTCCTCTCTTGCTGAGGTTATCCTCCTATGCTTGCTTTTCCAGATCCCATGCCTGAGAAAGACCTCCTGTGCATAGAGAATTCTGTACACTCTACTGCTGTTATTCTTGTAGTTACCAATCGTACGGAAGACTGATCATATAGAATCTAGTTGATGTTACAGGACCACACGTTGAGTAGAGCAGACAGGATTGTTTAATTCTCACACTAACCCTGTGGGGTGGGTTTTATGATGATGATGAGCCTCACTTTTCAGATGAGATTCCCGAGGCACAGAGGGGCTCATCCACTTACTCCAGGTCACACAGCTAGTAAGCGTATGAACCCAGGCAGTTGGCTCCGGATTCTACACACATCCATTGCAGACCCCTCTAAGGCTCAGTTTCTTCATTAGTAAAATGGGGATAATGGTACCTACCGCCTAGGCTTGTCATGAGGTCCAACTGAGAGAAGATGTGTGTCACTGATGGTGGCCCCTGGCACTGGAGGGGCTTGACCAACAGTGGCTGCCGCTGTTGTCACTGTGTCTCCTCTTATTCCATTTCGAGTTACAGTTTGGTGTTTGGTGCCTTACAGTTCTATACGTACAGCGTCTCTGACAACAGTCAGCCAGCCTGGGTTTGACATCACATCTGCCCAGTGCACCGTCAGCCAGCGCCCAGCTCTTTGCTTTGTCTGCGGTGAGGGCTTGATGGTGCCTTCTTCAGAAGAACGACCTAGAGTCCTGGGCTCTGAGGAGAAGCAGCCCAGCCAGAGTCATGCTGTCTGCTTCCCTTCCAGGCCTTGGCGCCCGCCATCAACTGGCTGCCCTTCCTCAACACCATCTTCTACCCCGTGGAGATCAACGAATCCGAGCCTATAGTCGTCTATGACAAAGAGTACCTGAGCCAGGTCTCCACTCTCATCAACATCACAGACAAATGGTAAGGGCACCCGGCCACCTGGGATGGGCTTCTCATGGGCAGCCTCTTGGTCACACACGGCCCCTCTCCTCAGCCAGGACGGGGGCCACACTGACTAGGAACATGGGCCCTGGGCTGGCTTCTGTGAGAGGCTGCAGGGTACCCAGGCTCCTCTGCCCGCCAGCTTGGTAGCCTTGGGCATGTTTCTTTCCCTTTTTCGGGTTCATTTTCCTCATCCATAAAATGGGGATACGAATACAGAGAACTGAGTGAAATAATCTGTGTGAAGTATTTTAACACAGTGCCTGACACTGAATGGGACTCAGTAAATGTTAGCTAATAATTTAGTTAATATTTATGATTTTTTAAAAATATTTATTTAGTGGGCTTCCTTGGGGGTGCAGTGGTTAGGAGTCTGCCTGCCAGTGGAGGGGGACGCGGGTTTGAGCTCTGGTCCGGGAAGATACCACGTGCCACAGAGCAACTAGGCCTGTGTGCCACAACTACTGAGCCTGTGCTCTAGAGCCCGCGAGCCACAACTACTGAGCCTGTGTGCCACAGCTCTTGAAGCCCACGCACCTAGAGTCCGTGCTCCGCAACAAGAGAAGCCACCACAATGAGAAGCCCGCGCCCCACAATGAAGAGTAGCCCCCGCTCGCCGCAACTAGAGAAAGCCCACGCACAGCAATGAAGACCCAACGCAGCCAAAAATAATAAATAATTTTTTAAATTATTTATTTATTTGGCTGCGTCAGGTCTTAGTTGTGGCACACGGGCTCTCTAGTTGTGTCATGCAGGCTCTAGAGCGTGTAGGCTTAGTTGCCCCCCGGCATGTGGAATCTTAGTTCCCCGACCAGGGATTGAACCTGCGTCCCCTGCATTGGAAGGCAGATTCTTAACCACTGGACCACCAGGGAAGTCCTATGATTTTTTAATTGTAAAGATTTGTTGCAGAAATGTATTTAACTACAGAAAAAAATTCAAATTACCCAAAACACTCATGTTGATCTTATGGGATGTGTATGTGTGTTTGTGGAGAGAAGCAGGTATGTGAGAGAGAGAGCAAGAGGTGGATTTTCTAATACATGGTTCCTTTTTTTGCCATCATCGTGACCACATGTATAGTCTGCTTTTCCCTTGACCTTTACCATAAGCACCTTCCCCATGTCGTCCCAGACCCTCTGCAGGTCTCATTTTTCATGGCTACATAATATTCCATCAAGTATAAATATGATTATTTACTCACTGTTCCCCACTTGTCAGACTTTCAGGTTGGTTCCAGTTTGAGGCTGGATGTTCACCATAGTGAACACTATATCTATGTGTGAAGGTGACTTGTTTGCAAAGGTGACACCAGCCACAGATGGTTCTCTGTGCCCTGAGGATGGGGGCAGTGAGAGCTCTCATTCATAGAGAACTTGGCCTGGCTGGCCAGAGCTTCCTTCCTTCCCCTCCGATTCTTAGGCCCCCTTTCCCACCTTTGGCCTTCTGGCTGGGTCTTCCCCAAACATTGGAAATGGCCACTCCTTCCCTTCTTCAGCCCAGTACCACACAGCATCCAGGGTGCATCTCCGTGAGCGCCCCCTAGAGGCCAGTGGGGGGAATGCTGCTGTGCGTCCAACCTGGGGCACTTCTGAGCCTGTCTGTCATCTTCTTGCCCCAGCCTACTGAACAACTACATGATCTGGAACCTGGTGCGGAAAACAAGCTCCTTCCTCGATCAGCGCTTTCAGGACGCCGACGAGAAGTTCATGGAAGTCATGTACGGGACTAAGAAGGTGAGCACCTGCTGTGCGCCAGGCCCTAGAACTCGCGAGGGAGGTAGACAACAGGCAGAGGATGAAGAGGGCCACTGAAGGGATCCACCATGGTGTCCCTGGGTGCACAGGAGGGGATCTAAGCCAGCCAGGGGTGGGCAGAAGTTTCCAGGAAGAGGTGATTACACCGTCTTCAAGTGTAAAGAGGACTCTCAGTGATTTAGCTAATTTACAGCAAAAGGTGGCTTCTGGGCTTTCCCTTCCGACTCCTTCTCAATGGTGATGGTGATAAGGCTTTCCTTGTGTAACTCATGTGACTGTCACATCCCTGCAAGGTGGGTATGATCATCAGCCCCCTCTCACACAGGGGCCCCCCCCAATAATACTACTTCTTCACCATAAATGTAAAACCCTTGGAGCAGCCCCTGACTCACGGTAAGTACGACACGAGTGTCCACTGATACCATTATCCTCCCAAGCCCCAGACCAGGTGGTTTCCACCAGCTTTATTTTATTTTATTTTATCTTTCAGTACTTATTTATTTATCTTTATTTGGCTGTGCCAGGTCTTAGTTGAGGCACGCGGGATCTTTTTTTTAGGTGCGGCATGTGGGCTTCTTAGTTGCGGCACGCATGTGGGATCTAGTTCCCCGACCAGGGATCAAACCCGGGCCCCCTGCACTGGGAGCCTGGAGTCTTAACCACTGGGCCACCAGGGAAGTCCCTTCACCAGCTTTAACTGCCCCACTGTGACCCCTGCCCTCCAGCTACTTCCACCTCCCCAAGGAAGTGGAGGTCATTGTGTCGTTCACACGGCCAGCTAGTGCGTGTTCACTGACACCCTGACACCATGTGCCAGATTCTGAGCCCAGTACGGAGACACTGAGATGGGGTCTGTGCCCCAGGCCCCCACATCTGCTGAGGGGGCTGAGAGAAACCGATCAGTCCTCACGTGCTGAGGGGATACACCAAGCCGGGACCCCTGCAGGCAGCTAGGAGGTACCCCAGCCACAGAGCAGTGGAGGCTGGAGTGCCAAGCCCCCCTACCCCGGCACACCCTGCCCACGCCCAGGACCGCAGCTAGCAAGACCCCAGGGGGCGAGCAGAGCTGGCGCCAGGTGGACTCTGCTCCTGCAGCCCCTCCCAGAGTCCAGGGCAGTGGGCAGAGCCAGATGAGGACTGGCAGAGAATGGCAGCATGTGGGTCCCGGAGCTGATCCTGGGGAAAGTTCTGTCTCTCCCTCCCCTTGTACACCCACCTCTGGCAGGAAGGGGACAGAGGGAGAGGGAGGCTGGGAACAATCCCTGCTCCTGACAAGAGGGGCTTGCTCAGCCACGAAGGCCACCCTGGGCCCGCAGAGAAGGGCCAGGGGAAGAGCTGGCTGCCCTGCCCTCCTTCCTGCCCCACCTGCTGCTATCTTGGACCAGCCCTGGGTGAGCGCCTGGGTCACAGACGCGACAAGGCAGGGACTCTGTCCCCTGAACACGTGGTCTCCCAGGCTCTCTGAGCCTCAGTTTTCTCATCTGTTGTTTGGGATCATCCCTGACCTCATCTCACAGGACCCTTGGGAATGGCCTCCACTTGGGAAAACACTTTTAATTTGTAAAGCCTTATACAGCATCCAGGTGCCCATCCTCGTAGGGAGGTAATAGCACAGAGCTTTGGGTCAGAAGTTCTGAGTTTGCAATGCTTCCTCTAACCATACAGCCTTGGGCAAATCACTTCATTGGATCAGGGAGCTCAGTCTTCCCATCTGTAAAAAGGGGTAACTCATCACTGCCCTATTTACCAGAGGGTTGTCTGAGATTACATGAGGGAATCCCTGCAAAGTCTGCTGTGAAGGCTACCATACTGCACACCGTGTTCTTCATCTGCAGAAAGGAGCACAGAGGGTACCTGCCTCGTCGGGTTAACAGCGAGGATTCTGCAGGGTAGGGCCCCGCACCCAGTAAACACTTACTAAACATTTACTACTATTGCTGATGCTGTTACGCTTTTTATGCACCTGTCTCTCCCCCGAATGTTCTGGGCATTTCAGCTGAGCCCAGAGGGCAAGACCTAGCACAGTCAGGGCACAGCAGAACTGCTCAGAGAACACTGGCTGTGTGAGTTAATGAACGCGTGCGTGAATGAACGGGTTTACGCGAAGAACCCCCTGAGAAGACAATAAGAATCAGTCCGTGATTCAGCCGTCCCAGCCTGGAGCCCCCACAGAGCCCAGCAGTTAGAATCCCCCTGGGCCCAACCTCCTGTGGGGTCAGGCTCCGCCAGATCCGGTACAGCCCGTGTCCAGCTGTAGGCTTTGAAGCTGAGGAAGAGCAGTGGGTGGGGTTGGGGGGAGGAGAGGGGTGGCCAAGTGGACACACAGCTGGGAGAGTTTAAAAGAACTTAGAGGGGCTTCCCTGGTGGCGCAGTGGTTGGGAGTCTGCCTGCCGATGTAGGGGACACGGGTTCGTGCCCCGGTCCGGGAAGATCCCATATGCTGTGGAGTGGCAGAGCCCGTGAGCCATGGCCGCGGAGCCTGCGCGTCTGGAGCCTGTGCTCTGCAACGGGAAAGGCCACAATAGTGAGAGGCCCGTGTACTGCAAAAAAAAAAAAGAACTTAGCGAAGGCTGGAGTGCCTTTTTCTTCCTTCCTTTCTTCCTTCTTGCCTTTAAGAAAATTTTTTAAAAGGTGTAATTTACACACAATAAAATGTATACACTAAGTATACAGGTTAGTGAGTTTGGACAAATGAAATCACTTCTGTAACCACCAACCCAATCAAGACAGAGAACATATCATTAACTGCATAGATATTATTTGCACGTTTGTCCAGCGTGCTCTGCCCAGGAGGGTCCCTTGCCCGCCATTCCCATCAGTCTTCCCGATCCAGCATCCCCAGAGGTGGGCGTAGATGGGACCACACAACTGTTCAGGCTTCTTTTGCTCAGCAAAACAGCTGTGAAATTCATCCATGTTGTGTACATCAGTTGTTCCTTCCCTTTTGTTTCCAAGTCGTGTGCTGTTGTATAAAAATACCACATTTTGTTTATCCATCTGCCTGGCGATGGGCATTTGTGTTGTTTTCAGTTGATGGCTGTTATGAAGCAGGCTACCCTGAGCCTGGGTGGTTTTTACCACCTGCTCTTCAGGGTTAAGAAGACTGGGCTTCCTCTGCAGCACAGGGGTTTATGTGAGCAGGGCCACCACTTGTGGTCATACGGACTGTCCCCAAAGGCTGCCAGGGCAGGGGAGCAGGTGGGGCTGAAGCTAGTGCCTCACCGGGGGGTAGAAAGTTAACTGCCCAAGGCTCTCTGCCACCAGGATCCTCGTCCTCTTCCAGGAGGGGTGTGGGGTGTGGAATCAGGCACGTGAGAGTTCCGGTGGCTGGGGGCCTCTGGACCAGCGGTTTCCCCTTGCTGAGTATCTGTTTCCTCATCAGGCTCCCAGGTTCATTTTGATGGCTCCGGAGGATACCATCAGCATCTGTGAAGTGCTCTGCAGGAAGTAGTAGATGCCGGTGATTAGGGCTATCCCGTGGCCTCTTGGTCCAGTGCCTAAAATAACTTCCACTGGGTCAGAAAAGGTCTCCCTCAAGTTCTGGACAGGAGCACGGGCCTAGCTGGTGCCACCTCCCAGACAGACAGGGGTTGGGAAGAAGGATGGGGGCCAAGTAACCCCTCTGACTTGTGTTTTCCAGACCTGTCTTCCTCGCTGGAAGTTTTGCGTGAGTGACACAGAGAACACCTTGGGCTTCGCCCTGGGCCCCATGTTCGTCAAAGCGACCTTCGCCGAGGACAGCAAGAACATAGTAAGTGTCTCCCTGTGCACACAGGCTGTGACATCACTCCTGCGATGGCCCCTCACGAGCCTGACAGCCCACGCTCTGGTCTGCTCTGGACCTTCCCTACCCCAGGCCAGGGCTCCAGCTTTAACTCCAAGGTCCTGTTTTCTAAAGCCTTGAATAATCTGAGTTATGCACAATAGCTGCTATGATCGGATACCAGGCACCTTATCTGTAGTAGCTCATGTAACCCTCACCACAGCCCGGCCAGGTTATTCCAGCCGTCTCCACCTCCAAGAGGCAGGCAGGACCCAGAGAGGTAATGTTGACAGAGCACCCTGACCTCGAGGGGTGACGGACAGAGGAACCTCATGGCTGAGCACCAGGAGACAGCCAGGCCCCAGCTCAGATCCTGGCTTTACCTCTTCCTGGCTGGGTGACTTGGGATAATCTCACTCCGTGAACATGGAAGTGGGAGTGTCCATCCTGCCAGTGGAGACTAAATGACATAGTGCACACAAGAGGGCACCTGGCACAGAAGAAGGGGTCAATAAATGGTAGCTGTTAACGTCGTTGGTACCACTTTTATTTCTAACTTTAACTGCATAGATATTATTTGCAGTCAGAGGTTAGCAAACTGAGACTCAAATCTGTTACGTGACTGACCATGACCTACCTGTTAGTGGCTGATGCCATCAGTCCCTCTGCTCTTTCTGCTGCCCGACTCCACCTTCCCCTGCCCTAGAGTCTTCAGTCTCCGGGTCTGCTCTCAACGTTATCACCCTCAAAAGCAGCCATTCATCTCCAGCCCAAGCAGAGCATTTCTGAAACCGCTCCTCAGAACTCGACCTCTCTAGATTTTAAAGCCCAGTCCATCAGAAAGGAATTCTGTGATCCAGTACATCTGAGAACAGCTACATATTCTGGCATCTCTAAAAAGAGTTGCAGCGCCTGGTACCCAGTAAAGGCTCTGAAAAGTCCCGCAGCAAAGAGACTTTTCCAACGTTCCCAAAGCTTGCCCTGAGTGTATTTGACCAGGGAGCCCTGTTTACAGAAGTCCAGTCTCATCTCACAGGATGTTAGTGTTCAGAGGAACGAGTTTGGGGGAACATGGCTGTGGCCCCCCTCCTTAGCCCAGCACCTTGGAGCACAAGACCTCAAGCCAGGATCTGAGTTGAGTCTCTGGCCTGGTGTCATCCTTCTCCCTGGGATGCCCACTGCCTTTAGGCAAGTCCAGTGCCCAGACCTGACTGGTTCAGCTGCTGTCTTCTCAGGCCAGTGAGATAATCCTGGAGATCAAGAAGGCGTTTGAAGAGAGCCTGAGCACCCTGAAGTGGATGGATGAAGACACTCGGAAATCAGCCAAGGAAAAGGTGAGGCTGGACGGGTGCTGGGAGGGGTCCCGCACAGAGGGCAGCAGCCTCAGAGAGACGAGGGTGGATGAAGAAGGGACTAGTTTTATCCAATGAGCGCAGCACGGTCGCTGTCCTGTGTTCAGGAGGTGGAAAGTCCAGCACGATGGAGGGACAGCCTTGAACACATGATCGGATTAACGACTGTATGAAAACAAACTGTGCTAAGTGTGCAAGGGAGGTGTGACCATGGATCAGATGCGGCCCAGCAGGGGGTGGTGACCAGGGAAGGCTTCCCTTGGGACATGACATTTAGGCAGAGACCCCAAGGATAAGTGGAAGTTAGACAAGAGGAAGGGACGTGAAAGCTCTGAGATGGGAGGAGCTGGGCCGTTTCCCCTTGGCCCAGACCCTGAGCCCGGCATCCACAGAGCACTGCTGGGCGTTCACTGTCCTCTGTGTCTCTCCTGCCCAGGCGGATGCGATCTACAACATGATAGGCTACCCCAACTTTATCATGGACCCCAAGGAGCTGGACAAAGTGTTCAGTGATGTGAGTGGCTCCCACCCTGCCCCCTTGCATTCCTGAATACCCATGGGGACCCCGCTTGGGAAAGGGCAGAGGCTGGGTCTGGGTGGGCCGCTGGAGGCACCATGACTGTCAAGACATCTGGAGATGATGTGGTGTGGGGTTTGGGCATGGACTGCGAACTAAGGAGCCGTTATCTGCTCCTTCCTCTCCTGGGCCAGCCGGTGACCCCCACCTCCCCAGAGCCGCCAGCAGTCAATGACCAGCACAGCACAGTCAGCTCTACTGAATGAGTGGGAAATAATGGGGGAAAACAGATCCTAGAAGGTGTAGAGAGAATCGGTGTCCCTAAAGCATCAGGGGGTAGAGTACAGAGTGGAACCCCTCATACACTTCCCAGCCCCCCGAGTTGCCTCCTATCCCCAGGCTTCTCCCCAACCTCCCCAGAGAAACCTGGACCTCTCATTCAGACTTCGAAATGCTAATGGGAAAGAGGAAGAATAAATCCCAAGTGCACGTTTAAGCTTAATTTAGGCAACAAGCGTAGTTGATACATCCCTGGTGGTTAGACCTTTGGGCAAATCACTCCTTTAAACGGATTGTGCTTCTGCCCTGAAAGATAAAGTTTTATACCTTATAATTGAAATTTGTGAATTCAGGCATTTTAGAAATTGTAATAACCGCTCATCATGGTTATATTTAAAACCAAAGAACATTAAAACTACTTCTGAGAATATGGGGCTCATATTCTCAGCCTTTTTCCTTGAGAGTAATTTTAGATGCTCCAGGGTATCATGATATAAGACGAGGGGCTCCTGGAGACAGCCCAGGCAGACCCCACAGGATTGGAGTCATGACCCCAAGGGCCTAGCATTTTACCAGAGCCCTGATGTAAAGCCAAAAAGTCCTAGAGCAGATCTAAGGGAGAACCTTGCCCCTGGCAAGAGCTGAAAGGCCGGGCTGAGTGGTGAGGAAGGTGTGCAGTAATGCCTGTCCCCTGAGGTTTCACAGATCCCAGCTGGATTTATGAGGTCTGTGCTGGCCAGCGTGGTAGCTACTAGCCACAGATGGCTAATTAATTAAAATCAAAATGAATTAAATAATTAAGTTAAAAGGTTGCACTAGCCACATTTGAAATGCTCAGAAGCCACATGTGGCTGCTGTCGACAGTATCCGACAACATACGCGTAGAACATGTCCATCATCGCAGAAAGTTCTGGACCCCACTGGACATATTTCCCACCTAAGGCCCTGGCACGGCTGCAGGGGCTTCCTGCTGCCTGGGGGTGAGGGCCAAGGGAAGAGCCCAAGCCTGCAGCTCTGAGCCCTCCGTTCTAGTCTCTGCCCTGCGGACCAGCCCCCTGACTGCATGGGGTCTCAGTTTCCTCGGTTTTAGAAGACACGGTTTGCGTTCAGGGACCTGAGTGGGCTCTGACCCTGTGGCTTGCTCCCGCCTGTCCAGTACACCGCGGTTCCAGACCTCTACTTCGAGAACGCCATGCGGTTTTTCAACTTCTCATGGAGGGTCACTGCCGACCAGCTCCGGAAAGCGCCCAACAGAGATCAGTGAGTCCCCGGGCCTCGCTGGGAGGGCACGGGCTCCTGCAGGCAGGTATGGGGGCCCAGCTCTCCTTCAGCACGAGCAGGGTGCGGGATGTGACTGTCACGAGGGCCCTCTGAGGAGCGGGGGCGGCTGTTACCCCGCTCAGAAGCCGGGAGCTGAGATCAGCCCAAGTCTGTGTGCCCTTAGAGCCCAGCCTGTTGCCAGACGGAGCTTTCGCCCCTGGAGTTGAGCAGGCCTGGCATCACCGCCCAGCTCCACCACTTCAGCGTTCGGAGCCTTTGCTTCATTATCTGTAGATAGGATGGGAGGAGCTTAATAGCCTCCTAGAAAACTCAGATGTAATCAGCCTAGTACTAGTTCTCAGACTAAACTCCCTCCATGCCTAAAACATTTTGCAGGGTAAATGTTAGAGAAAAGAGAAAGCAACTTCTTTGCCTCTGGCTCCCTCTCGTGGACAACAGGGGTTTGAGTTGTCGTCAACCAGGGCTCCCCATAAACGTACAAGAAGGTGGTTTTTGATCTCCAGAATAAGGCACAGGCACTGCCCCAGTGTTGTGAATTTATTTGAAGTCTTTTAATTTAGCTGAAAATTTTCCATCTAAAGTTAGTCTCCTACTCATTAATATACCCACCCCTTAATACATCTCTGTGGGACTTACTGGAGGAGACATAGTGACTGTCGAGGCTCTTGGAGAAAATATCCTTTCTGTCTCACTCCACTCCCCACTGGCCCTTCCCACCAGAAAAACCATTTGGAATCCAAGTGTTTCATTACTATCTACCATCAGGGCCCCTTCTACACTCTTAAAATCATTGAACCCCCCAAAGCTTTTTTGTTTATGGGAGTTATATATATATTTTTTTTTTTTTTTTTTAACAAAT
>NW_020175402.1:274969-298240 GCF_003031525.2 Neophocaena asiaeorientalis asiaeorientalis | reverse complement strand
ATATATTTTTTTTTTTTTTTTTTAACAAATTTATTTTATTTATTTATTTTTGGCTGCGTTGGGTCTTCGTTGCTGCACGCGGGCTTTCTCTAGCTGTGACGAACGGGGGCTACTCTTCGTTGCAGTGTGCAGGCTTCTCATTGCAGTGGTTTCTCTTGTTGCAGAGCACGGGCACTAGGCACGTGGGCTTCAGTTGTTGTGACACATAGGCTCCGTAGTTGTGGCTTGCAGGCTCTAGAGCGCAGGCTCAGTAGTTGTGGCGCACGAGCTTAGTTGCTCCGTGGCATGTGGGATCTTCCCAGACCAGGGCTCTAACCTGTGTCCCCTGCATTGGCAGACAGATTCTTAACCACTGCACCACCAGGGAAGCCCTATGGGAGTTATATTGATTTTTCTGAAAATTTTATGAAAAAGAACAATTTTTTTTTAATTTATTGAGAAGCGAGGTATTGTTTTACTTTTTGCAAATTTCTTTAATGTTTGGCTTAATAGAAGACAGCCAGATTCTCACATCTGCTTCTGCCTTCATTCTGGTACAATATATTGTTTTGAAATATATAAAGAAATTCTAGGACTTCCCCAGTGGTCCAGTGGTTAAGACTCCACGCTTCCAGTACAGGGGACACAGGTTCAGTTCCTGGTTGGGGATGTTCCACATGCGGTGTGGCCAAAAAAAAAAAAGAAAAGATAGGAATAAAGAAATTCTAGCCTCACACAGACATGTAGTTAGAAAACAGAGGGACCTTTGAACAGGCTTTTTGATACATGTGCACATCCTTCGTTGATACTATACCAAAACGCGACAGGTGTAACTTTCTTAAAGGTTAGTTGCACCGCCCTCCGAAACCATATTCATAAACTTTTCATACTCTATTACACTGAAATCCATCGGTCTGTCTTGCGCTTTGAATGGATCTTTTACCGCGGTATGATTTTGTAACACTGTGCATTGGTCATTGGGAAAACAGTGCTTCATTGAATTTCACATATCTTGCAAACAGTAACTTCTTCATTTTAGAATATCCAAAAAAATCCACCTTTGGTAATATCACTGCTGACCTCCAGAGAGAAGTCTTTAAATATTGGGCAGCTGTCAAGTTGTGGTGGCCGATACCAGTTTTTCAAAATTTTGCTTGAAACTTCAGGTTTTTGGAAACCTTGCATTTTTATCATTGGCAACAAACGGTGTCGGTTGTTTTCCTTGAGGTGATGAGTTCACTCTATTCATTTTCAAGGATATGTCTGTCAAACACCAGTCATCCTCTCAAGTACAAATGGTGTTCCATGAAAAAAACAGAAATGCTTATGAGTGGTTCCCATCTGGTCACGCATAATATTTAGAGACTTGTACTCAAGGGTCTAGATTTAATGAAGTTAATAGCTATGCTGTGTCATCAAGGATGTTCTTAAGTGAAAATGACTTTTTTTTTTCTGGTGAAGAACGTGGTGACCAATTGAACAGCTGGTGCCACCAGCCTGACTCAGCTAGGACTCCAGCAGTTTTACCCAGCGTTGCTTTTACACCATCAATGTAACGTCAACACGATGGGAAAGGCGAATAACATCTTAACATTATTATGAAAATAGTTTGACCTCACAGAACCCCTGAAAGGGAATTGAGGGATTCCCATCCCGCCAGATATCCACAGAGCACACTTTGAAAACTGCTGACAAATACATTTTGAGCCTGGATTGTAATGACTTTTTAGTATGTAATGGTCCATTTTGTTCTTTTTTTTTTTTCTGAGATGCTCAACATTTTTTTAATTTTGTATTTGACCACGCAGCATGGCATGGGGGATCTTAGTACCCCGACCAGGGATGGAACCTGTGCCCCCCGCGGTGGGAGCGCAGAGTCTTAACCACTGGACCACCAGGGAAGTCCTGAGATGCTCAGCATTTTTAATAGTCAGTGAAATGAAATTAAACGTAAAGTAAGATTTCACTACGCTTGCTCACATGGCTAAAGTTAATAGTTTCTGGGACTGTTGTGTGCTTGTGTGGCCTGGGGCCTGGGGTCAAGGGGAATCCACACTTTTAGGGCTCTGGACACTCTCCAGATGGGCCATCCCCACCTGCGCTCCCCCAGCAGGCTCTGAGCTTGCCCGTGTGTCTCGCTTGCAGGTGGAGCATGACGCCACCCATGGTGAACGCTTACTACTCGCCCACCAAGAATGAGATCGTGTTTCCAGCTGGAATCCTGCAGGCACCGTTCTACACCCGCTCTTCACCCAAGTACGCGATGCTTCTGTTGCTCCCGCCCCGTCTCCTCCCCACACCCCTCAGTGGATCCCCCGGCCCAGCCCGGCCCTGTGGCCCACAGCTGACCCCACGCGCACACCCACCTCGCTGAGAGCTCCTCGTCCCACCGGCCAGGAGATGTTACCATGGAAACAACAGCCTTACTCCCTGTGCTTCCCTCTGGGTTCTCCGAGACCGGGGAAGCCCCTGCACGGTGGGAACTTGGGGGTAGGAGCCACATCTAGGGAAATTCCCCTCTAACAGCGTTCTAGAACAGTCTCAGCTGGGAAGGTGGGAAGAGTGAGGGCACTGTCTCGGAAATGAAATCCACACAGGCCTGGGTCCGAATCCCAGACCTGCTCTCTGCTGACTGTGTGGCCCTTGGGCAAAGTGCCTGAACCATTCCACGCCTCTGTCTGCTCATTTATAGAGTTAGTTACCAAGGCCTAAGCCTTTGGGATGACCAAAGAGGACCGTGCGGTGCCACAGAGCACCTGGCACAGTGCTTGGCGTCCAGCGGGCACAGGCAGGGCAGAGCAGACTCACCAGGCTCTGACTGGCTCAGGGGCCTGGCTGGAGCCCTGCGGGACTCTGCCGTGTCTCCAGGCTGGGAAGGCAGTGGTCCCTCCCCACATGGCATCACTCTTACCTTCGTGTCCTCCCCTTCAGTGCCTTAAACTTTGGTGGCATCGGTGTCGTCGTGGGCCACGAGCTGACTCATGCTTTTGACGATCAAGGTACAGGTTCCTCGGGGTCCCCTTCACATGATTTCCCCACCAGCTTCCTGGCACCACTGCTTCTGCCTTTGCTCCGTTCCCATCTAAGGGTCTTAGCCTTAGAGACAGAAGGATCTGGGTTCATATCCTGGCCCGGCCACCTGCCAATTGTGTGGACCTTAGCAAGTCCCATCAGTTCTGTAGGCCTCTGTTTTCTGCTCTGTAAAATGGGCATGATGCTTTTGTGGTGGTTGTGAGGACAGGGCAGACTCACAGGGGAGCACCCTGCTCCAGGACGGTGTGCAGTGCCAGGGGTGGGTATCAGTAGTCAGCGGGGAGAGAACATTTCTCCACCACTCCAGAGATTTCTCTGGTCCAACCACAGTCAGAAGAGTTAGCACCTCACCAGCTAATGTCCAGAATCCTCCTCATTGCCTCCTGCCTTGGGGACTCCAAGGCAAAGAAGGAGGAGGCAAGGCCTTGGAGGCCGGGCCCTGTCCCATGAGCCTAGCACTGCTGGCTGCGTTCACCTCCTCCTGGCTCAGGGTCAGAGGCCCTTCACCAGCCTTGACAGTGAATCCAGCTCCACCGAAGATTTGAACATGCTGGTCCTTTGCTGAGATCAGGTTCCTCTACCCCCCACCCCCACCCCAGCAGCTGATTCATGCAGCTCCTTTAGCACCCAGACCAGCCTCATCTCCCCGGTGCTGGGTGGTAGATGGGTGGGTCATTTCTCCCTGGGAGGAGAGGCACAACCAGCAGCACGGGTCCCGGCTCTGCCTCTTCTCCCCCTGACCTGACGCTTCTGTCTGACCCCGCAGGACGGGAGTATGACAAGGACGGGAACCTTCGGCCCTGGTGGAAGAACTCATCCGTGGAGGCTTTCAAGCAGCAGACCGAGTGCATGGTGGAGCAGTACGGCAACTACAGCGTGAACGGGGAGCCGGTGAACGGCCGGCACACCCTCGGGGAGAACATCGCTGATAATGGGGGCCTCAAGGCGGCCTATCGGGTAAGAGGCCCCCTCCTCACACACCCCAGGCCAAGGTTAGGACTGTCCAGCTGCTTCTCAGTTAAGAGTGGTTGTAGACAAGGTGGGGCAAGTGCAGCAGCCCTGCGAGCCTCAGTTGCCACATCTGTGGAATGGGTGGCAGTGAGAACTGATTGAAAGGGTGTCTGTGAAGCACCTAGCATGGAACTGGCACATAAAAGGCTGTCTACTCTGAGTCCAGCCCGACTGAAGGTCACCAGAAAGGGCTTGGGCTAGACCCACCTGAAGACCTGCCTGTTCTTCCCTTTACAGGGGAAGCCACCACTGACTCAGGCAGCAGTGGGCCCAGGAAAGGAGGGAGGGGTCAGTGGTCTTGGAGCCACTTCCGGCTCACGTCCTGGGTCTGGAGTAAGTCACTCAGCCTCCTTGAGCCTCAGAATACATGGCTGTGGCTACCTAGTCCCTGCATCGCTGGGTGTTAGAAAGATAGCATGTGACCACTTGGGCTCAGGGCCTGGTCCGGAGTGGCACTCGGAGATGTTAGCTGAGTTGGAAGGGAGATACCAGAGGCCAGTGCAGAGCCTCCAGCTCCCCGTGGTAGTGAGAGCAGAAATCCCACGAGGTGCCCGGTATTGAGGTCTTACTGTGCGCCAGGTGCTGTGCTCAGCGCCCCCGACAGCTTTACAATTATGTATCACACGCCCGTTTTGCAGGTGAGGAAACCACCCCAGAAACGTTCAGCAACTTGCCTGACGTCCATTAGTCAGTGAAAGGGAATCGCGAACTTTCTACCCACCGTGTACTGTTGTTGGCGCCGGAGATTCTGTGACAAAACAGACAGGGATCCTGCTGTCCTAAAGCTCCCAATTTTAATGGGGTGGGGAGGGGGAGAAAGGCAATACATACCTACACAAATAAATGAGGTAACTTCAGGTATTGATAAGGAGAAGAAGAATATAAACTAGGCCAAAGTAATAAAGGAAAATGGGGGGAAGGATGGCCAGGGGAGGCCTTCTGGAGGGGATGACATTTGAATTGAGACCTAAATGATGAGGAAGAGGCAGGAAAGCTGGGAAAGAAGAGTAAGTACGGAGGCCATGAGATGGACCCAAGCCTGGCGTGGTCAAGGACAGGAAGGAGGACGGGGGCAGCGTGGAGGGAGGGCAGGGCCCAGGGCAGGGGGGAGGCCGGAGGAGGGGCTGGACCAGGCTGCCGGCCTCTGCCGGCTGAGCAAGGAGCTTGGGTTTTATTCTGGCGACAATGAGAGCTGCTGCAGGGGTTTTAAGTAGAGGAATGAAATGATCTAAGTTATCCTGTACGACAGGGTCAGCAGACCTACAGTCCCTGGGCCACATCCAGCCCTCAGCTGGATAAATCAATAAAAATAAATAAAAATTGGGGGGGACACAGCCATGCCCATTCGTCTCCACGGTGCCTGTGTCTGTTTTCACACAACAGCGGCGCCCTTGAGTTGCTGCGGAAAAGTGTTTGGCTTCCAAAGCTGAAAATAGTTACTCTCCGGCCCTTTACAGAAAATTTTGCCAACCACTGCTTTACGAGGATGACTTGAGTTGCTAAGTTGGGAGGGGATTGGAATTGGACCAGTTTGAGTCACGGAAGACTAGGTAGAAAGCTGCTGTGAGGTTGTCCAGGCAAGAGACAGGATAGAGCAATGGGAAAGGTGAGAAGTGGTTAGATTTGGGTTGTTCGGTGGATTGAAAGAGAAGAATCAAGGGAGAGTCCTGGGGTTTGGGCCTGAGTAACTAGGGGGTTGGTGATGTCACTTACTGTGATGGGAAAGTGATTGTGTGTGTGTGTGTGTGTTTGTGTTAAGTTTGGGATGCATCTTGGATATCCAGCTGGGGCAGTTGAATATACCCAAGAAGAGGCTGGAGCTAGAAGGGCGTGCATTTGAGAGCCGTCGGTATTTAGATGTAGATGGTATTCAAAGCCATAGTGTTGAATGAGCTCCCCTCAGAATGAGTGCAGGTAAAGAGGACAGCTCTTCTAGGCTGAGCTGGTAGACCATCCCCGACCTCCCACGGTAGCCCCCACCCCACCCCGCTTGCTCCTGTGTCATGGGGACCCTGAGCTCTGTTCTCTCCCCCCAGGCCTACCAGAACTGGGTGAAGAAGTACGGGGCTGAGCAGACGTTGCCCACCCTGGATCTCACCAATAACCAGCTCTTCTTCCTGGGGTTTGCACAGGTGAGTTCATTAGAGAAAAGCCAAACTCAGACAGAATCTGCCATCTTGAGTTCCAGGAGCTCTGAAAATCAAAAGGCAAGTTTCCTCAAATTGGGAAGCCCTAGCTCACGGGTCCATCCACAGGGCATTTACCCGGTAAGGAGGTGAGCTTCATCATTAGAGAAATTCAAGCAAGGGCCAAGAATGCTGTTAGAGGAATTCCTGCATCAGGTAGGTAAGAGGACGAGGTGACTGCTAAGGGCCCTTCTGCTTCTGGGATTCTAGCAATGTCCTGAAAACTCAAGACATCCCGGGCTGTTCCTTGAGCTGGCATTCAACATGTAGCCTTCTGTTGGTGCCCGGAGCCACCAGGCCATTAGACAGTTTGATCTGGACTCAAAGTGGTTTTGGGGCAGAATCCTTCGTTCAGGTGAAATGTCACGAAGATGCCTGGAACAGACAGAGAGCTGCTGTGGCTGCAGCAGAGGAAGCTGGGATGGGGTCCCACCAGCCCCTGTCTCTTCCTAACCCACTTGACAGGTTCTCCTGGCCCCCCGGGGTCTCAGAACCAGGCGGGGCCCTTATTTCCCTGCTGTGGTGATGGGGCCAGTGGTGACCCCGGCCTCTCCCATGTCTCTCCCCCGAAGGTCTGGTGCTCTGTCCGCACGCCCGAGAGCTCGCACGAAGGTCTCATCACCGATCCTCATAGCCCGTCCCGCTTCCGGGTCATCGGCTCCATCTCCAACTCCAGGGAGTTCTCGGAACACTTCCACTGCCCGCCCGGCTCACCCATGAACCCTCGTCACAAGTGTGAAGTGTGGTGAGAGGGGTGGAGCATCAAGAGCCAAGGAGGAAGCAGGGCAGGGGCCGAGGACCGCCCCTGGGGCGGGGCCAACAAGGCTGCCCGCTCCTTCTGGCGCCCAGGGCGGTGCCTGGCCACCTCGGGCCCCCTTCCCCTCGCTGGAGGGTTTTCAGCCCGAACCAAGTCTGTGATGTGGGTTCTCACATTAATCCGAGATTTGCTCCCCTGTGAAGACCCGGTCATCCCAGGCACACGTGTGTCAACTCTGATGGGCATTTGGGTGTCAGGCCGGTTGCTCACCAGGCCTGGGCCCCACGCCGACACGGGCAGCGGGACACAGCCTCCTGCTCACATCCAGCGCCAGATACGCCACAAACACCACTGTGTCAGTGCTTTAAAGATGTATTTTTGGGGAAACTATTTTTTAAACATTGTGGAATACACTGGAAATCTTCAGGGAAATAACGCATTTGAAACACTTTTTTTTTTTTAAAGGAAAGGATTGGTATATTTATTACGTTCTGTTTTTCTAAATAACCTGTGGACAAGCCCCACTGATTTACCCCCCGCCTCGCTTCCTCACTTGCTGCAAGGTTGGGCTGAAGCAGGATCCCCAGCCACTGGAGAGCTGCCTCAGTCCCTGGGGTATGCGGTTTCAGCCTCCTCCCCTGGTTCTTGGTCCCCTGGTGCAGAGAGGAGAGGCATAGAGGCCCGGCAGAGGGAGGGGCCAGCTCGTTGGTACCACCCCCTCAGTGTGCCTGCCTCTGTCCCCAGAGTCCAACAGTGGGAACCTCAGCAAGGAAGATCTGACCCCGAAGTCACAGCAGAGGACTGATGGCTGCATGAGGCCAGGTGAGGGCCCTCAAACCCTGTCTGGAGGTGCCCGAGCACCCTGGATCCGGGTCACAGGAGCCCTGCGAGGCTGAGACATCGCCATCAGGTGTACTCCACCATGCCATGGATGTCCTCTTTCCGTCCACCTTCTTTTGACTGCCCCCCGTCAGTCCCTGGGCCTGTTGTCTCTCTGCAGCATCCTGCCATCCCAGCCACTTTGGGGTCTCTGCCTTGCAGACCCTCTTCTCCCAGAGAAGAAGGAAAGAGAAAGCAGCTCTCATTGCCCAAGGGCCCAGATCCTCCCTTCGAGCTCCCTCCTCTACCACTGGCCCGGGCCAGGCTCCCAGGACCACAGCCAGGCCCGCCCTCCCTTCTCTAGTGCCTTATCCAAGGCTGCGCCTGGGCTCCCCGCAAGGAGACAGCCTCTGCCCCCAGGGGCCCCTTGGCCTCCTCAATGAAGCCCCCCAAGTGTCCTGACTGGAACACAAGGCCATACCCCCTACTCCAGTGCCACACAGCTGCCCCTCATAGCCACCCAGAGGCTCTGGCCTACAGGTCTACGGCACTGAGGTCAGGAATCTGAAGAGCCCCTGAACTTGCCCTGGGCTTCAGCCCACCCTCAGCCCCTTGGGCTGAATCAAGACAATACTTGTAGCAAGATCCACTGCTCTTCTTGGGGGATGCTCTTAGCCACGGGAGGCTGCAAGGGGAAGGCTCCCCCAACCTGGTTGGTCTGGCCTGAGGTGTAGGGACCAGGAATGCCGTCCCTTCCCTGCGGCCTCATTTTCTCCGGACTCCCCCACCTGGTGGAGCTCATGTAGCCCCAGGCTGGCCCTGAGGAAGCAGGCACCCCTGACCAAGGCAGGAGCTGCCTCAGCCCTCCTGCCTGGTAGCCAGGCCACCGGGCCAGCCCCGCTCCCACAGGGAGCCAGCGTTCTTCTCGCCCAAGATGAGCAGAGGCTCAGCCACTGCCTCGCCCACCTTCAGGTCGGCCCTGGAGCTGGGGCAGGGGTGTTGGCAGTGGGCTCCAGGTGAGGCCCCTGGCCCCCACCAGCGGCAGGCCTAATGTCTCTTCAGAGGAAATGGAGGACAGGAGCCAGAGAAGGAGCTGGAGTCGGGAGCCCGCCAGGCACACCTCACCACGGAGGGACTGGCTCTCCTGGGCCTGGCGCCCTCCCCTCCCCCACCCCACCCTCCTGCCCTCCGGCCTTCCCCGAGGAGGGTCGCAGTCCCGGCACCATGGACTGGGACCTGCCAGCCAGAAGCAGGGGTCCTAGGGCTGAGGGTCCAGCCGGAGGGAACATCCTCTGCCCTCATTGCTTCAGGGAGTGGGAGAGGGCAGGCCGAGGAGGACTTGGGACCAGCGGGGATGGAAGCAAAGGAAGCACTCCCACTGCCTCCCCTGCAGAGCCTTGGGCAGCTGCGCTCTGAGAGGCCCCTTCCTCCTAGGCCTGGGGAGCCATAGGGGCGGCTTCTCCGTGGACGTGGGGTTTGGAGCTGGGAATCTGTTTTTTGTAGTATCATGTTTTGTGCTACTGTAGTTTGGGTGTGGCACTACTGTAACTGACATAAAGTACTTGTGCCGAGGGCCATGTTGGTCCAAGTGTGTGTCCTTCTGGGGCGGTGTGTGTCCTGTGGAGCTGAGGGAGGGCACCCGGCCAGCACAGAGCTGCTAGCACCCCCAGGGCCTACGGCACCTCCTCCCCAGAGCAGAGGCCTTGGACCCTGACAAATGCCAGAAGGTTACGCAGTACCTATGCCCACCTGGCCACACTTCATCCAGATGACCGTGTAAGGGCCCCCTGCTGGTGAGAATGATGCATGTCACCACATGAGCTCAAGGGACCTGGTAAAAATAATTTTTCCCTTATCTTGGAGCAAAGGATGTCAGCAGTGGGTTTCCAGGCCTCAGGTGCTTGGGCAGGGCCAGGCGGGAGAAGGGGCATTCGAAGAAGTTCAAGGAAGAGTCTCTGACATACACTCATGCCTCCTCCTGGGTTTTGCATGTATTCTTCCCTCTGCCTGGAATACTCTTTGCTGACTTCTTTTGGCTGATAAACTCCTACCCATACTTCAATGCCCAGCTCAGCATCACCTCTAGGAAGCCATTCCTGACCTCCAGTCCCGATCAGGTGGCTCATACAGGCTTCCCTCTCCTACCAGAGTGTCTTAGTGCCAGGGCTGCCATAACGAACTATGACAACGTGGTGGCTAATACAACAGAAATTTATGGTCTCACAGTTCTGGAGGCTAGAAGTCTGAGACTGAGGTGTCGGCAGAGTTGATTCCTGCTGAGGAATGTGAGGGAGAATCTAGGCTAGAAGCCTGGTTTCTGGTGATTTGCTGGCAGTCTTTAGAAGACTTTAGATGCTTTAGAAGCATCACTCCAGTCTGTCTTCATCTCCCATGAAAATATGAGAGGCTGCTAAAAACAGTACCGCCTCGGGAAGCGCAAACACACACACACACACAGACACAGGCTGAAGGTGCAGAAGGGAGACATTTTTTGCTGCAGAGGCCCATCTTACTGACACTCTCCCTTTCCTAATGACCGAGTGAACAGGCTCCTTTCTCTTCCCCACTCTGAGCCCTGGGGCCTCTGCTTCTCCCTTCCCGAACTGCCTCCCTTTTTTGTTAGCAGCAGGTCCTCCGCTTCCAAAGCATGCCCCCCTCCCCAAGCAGGAATTAAAACCCCAGCTCGACCCTCTAGGAGTTTATCCTACAGTTAAGGAGATAGAAACACATGCAAGATGCGATTGAGAACAACTAGAAAATGTATACAACCTATAATAACAATTAATTGTGAATGCAAAAGGATTCAGCAGAAACTCTCCATAAGCGTTGAGGAACTGCAGAGGGAGGGATGAGACAATATTCTAAACTTTAAAGAATCTACTACAATAATAAAACAAAAATGGGTGAGACCTTTACAAAGAAAACTAAAACTTTCCAGAAGACCATAAAAGAAGACCTGAATAAATGCAGATGAATACCCTTATCATGAATGGAAAAGTTCAACATAGTAAAAGATGTCAGTTCTCCCCCACGTTAATCTATAATTTCCATGTACTTTCAACCAAACTTCCAAGATAATTTTCATGGAATTTGATAAGCGGATTCACATGGAATAGAAAATGCACCATGGCCAAGACAATTTTGAAAAAGAATAATGAGGGAGCTGGTTCTCTCAAAATATGCTATAAAGCTTTAGTAAGTAGTATGATGTCGTGTTGGTGTAGGATTAGAGAAATGAAACAACATGGATAGATTAGGGAGACAATCCTATGTATACGTGGGAACTAGTATAGGATAAAGGAAGCCCTTTAAATCAGTTGGGAAATGATGAACCATTTAATAAATCGTGTTAGGATATCCACTTGGGAAAAAATGAATCTAGATCTTGCCTCTCTCACACAGTTCTCACACACAGTGATCACAGCGATAAATTCTACACATATGGAGACCTAAACATGCAGTAACTATAAAAGTGTTAGATGAAATATTACAGAAGATGTTCATGACTTTGGGTAGGCAAAGTCATCTTTGAAAAGACACTATTCACAAATATGAAGGTAATTGTAGAATTTCTAAAAATATTTTTTAAAAAACTCTAAAGAAATGAAAATCTACCATAATCCTATCATCCAAAGACACACACACACACACACACACACACACACACACACACACACACTTTGACTTCCCTGGTGGCGCAGTTAAGAATCTGCCGGCCAATGCAGAGGACACGGGCTCAAGCCCTGGTCCAGAAAGATCCCACACGCTGCAGAGCAACTAAGCCCGTGCACCATAACTACTGAGCCCACGTGCCACAACTACTGAAGCCTGCACACCTGGAGCCTGTGCTCCACAACAAGAGAGGCCACCGCAATGAGAGGCCTGAGCCCTGCAATGAAGAGTAGCCCCCGCTCACCGCAACTAGAGAAAGCCCGCAGGCAGCAACAAAGACCCAACGCAGCCAAAAATAAATAAATTAAAATTTTTAAAAAGCCCTTTAAAGACACATACACAAAGGTACAAGTGAATAAAGAAAAAAAACATAAACGGAAAAGACTAATACATTTGGCAACATGAAGACCATTTATAAACAAGATACAATAAATAAAATTAAAAGATTAGATAAACAACACGGATCTACTATATAGCACAGGAAACTATATTCAATATCTTGTAATAACCTATAAGAATCTGAAAAGATATATATATCTTTTTATATATCTGAAAAATATATATATACATACATATATATAAAAACTGCATCACTTTGCTGTACACCTGAAACTAACACAACATTGTAAATCAACTATACTTCAATTAAAAAATTTTTGAATTAAAAGACAAGTGACAGGTCCAGTGGTAAAGAATCTGCGTTCCTATGCAGGGGACACGGGTTCGATCCTTGGTCAGGGAACTAAGAACCCACATGCCGCGGGACAAATAAGCCCACACACCACAAATGCTGAGCTCGTGCGCCTCAACTAGAGAGCCTGCGTGCCGCAAACTACAGAGCCCACTAGCTCTGGAACCCGCGCCACAACTAGAGAAGAGAAAACCCGCACGTCACAACTAGAGAGAAGCGCACACGCCACAACGAAGAGCCTGCAGGCTGCAACAAAGACCCGATGCAGCCAAATAAATAAATTTTTTTAAGTGACAGATTGGAAGAAAAAATTTGCAACATGCATAGCTAATGATCCAGAATATATATAAACAACTCATAAAATTAAAAAACCCAATCAGGTGAAAAAGAGAGCAAAAGATTTAAAGAGATCATTCAGAGAAGAAAAAAAATACAAAAAGAAAAATAATTTTTGAAACGATAATCCCACTAATAATATGAGAAATGCATTTAAAATTACGATGAGGTAACAATTTTCACCCATCAGTTCAACAAAAGTGATGATATTTGATATTAAGCATTGGTGAGGACGTAGGGAGCTGGGTACTGCCACCCACTGTGAGGGCCAATTTGACAGTGTTTATTAAATGTCAAGTGCATTTACCAGGAATTCCAGGCTTGGAGGACAAAGGTAGCACCCTAATTTCAAGCGTACCCACTCACCCTCCCCCCAAAGGAAGGTAAATCAACAAAGAAAGGAAATAAAACCACACAGGAACCTTGAGTTTCTTGAAGTAGAGAAATAATCCAAATTCCAACAGAAATCCCACCACATACAGCTGCAAGCCTGTGGGTGCCGAGAGTGATGGAGAGAAGGTTTCAGAGACATTGTGAAAAACAGTAGAGGGGCGTGGCAGTCTTAGGTGACCCACAGACAAAACCACTCTCAGGATGTCCAACACCAAATGCCAAAACACTGAACACAGTTGGGGCATAATAGCCACCAGCAGCACCAGCACCCGGGAGGAATCTGGAAAGAATAGAAAGGGTAGCTTTGTAGAAGCATTGCTTCTTGGAGAGAAGCAGATATATACAGTAGGGCTGGTCCCCTTGTAGATGTGATAGTGAAGGAAAGAAGGGATTAAGAAGGAAAAAGTAAGAATCCTAAAAAACAAACAAGAAAGCTAATATGATAGTGTAAGTCAATTGTACCTGAATTAAAAAAAGTGAGACCTAAGAAAAGCCAGTTCCCCACCACACCACCACCTCCTCCTCCACACTGTTTATAAAGGATGTTGAACAGGGGCTGCAGGACGTACAGCAGAGGGCAAACTTGAATAAGAAGTCCTGTCCATGAATGAACAGGACTATAAAAAGGCAGATCACATACATTCAAAACTACTGTTAAGAAAAAAAAAAGAGAAAATAAATGCAAGTCAGAGCATCTCAGCAGAAGAAAACTAACATGACACTCCAAACTGAATTAAATATCCTCAAATAAGCATTTAGGGATACGGAAAAATACCTCAAATCAGAAATACAAAATCTGACAGCAGAAATAGGCCAAAAAAAGAGGAAGAAATGAAATGAGAATTGATATTGATCTTGGAGAATAAAATAACAAAATCCTATCATAAATGAAGATTAAACTAAAAGGTGTCCAAGGGATGATAGATTCAAACGAAAACTTACTAAAGGACATTGAAGAAAAGCAGGAAGACAACCAAGAGAATGAAAATTAGATAAAGAAGTAAAAATGGTCAGAGAGAAAATGGTGGAAATGAAAGACAGGCAAAGAGCTAACATTTAAAAGTGTAATCCAGGAAGACTTTCTAGAAATAAAAGACCTCGGTCTACACATCAAAAGGGTTCACTGGGTACTATGTAAATTGACATTGAGCAATCAACTCCAAGATAGATCCTTGTAAAGCTATTGGACTTTAAAGATAGAAAGCAGAGCCTCCAGGCAAAAATATGAAATAACTTAGGCAGATTTTTAAAAAAATAACATACATTATATGAAGTACCTAGAATAGACAAATTCATAGAGACAGAAAATAGAATAGAGATTACCAGAGGCTGGAGGGAACGAGGGAAGGGGAAGTTATAGTTCAATAGGTACAGAGTTTTTGCTGGAGATGATGAAAAAGTTTTAGCTATAGATAGTGGTGGTGGTTACACAACATTGTAAATGTATTTAATGCCACTGAATTGTACACTTATGAATGGTTAAAGCGACAAATGTTATACATATTTATATATATTTTGACGCAATAACAAATACATAAGATGCAAAGCAAAGCAATAGTGATGCAGCATTCTCAAGAAACTTAGGGAAGCAATCCAAGGATGTCACATTGAACCCAACTGTCCTTCAAATAGCAAAACTACAAAACAGCAAATAACACACAAGGGAATCCCCATAAGGTTAACAGCTGATCTTTCAGCAGAAACTCTGAAAGCCAGAAGGGAGTGGCAGGACACATTTAAAGTGACGAAAGGGGAAAACCTACAACCAAGATTACTCTACCCAGCAAGGATCTCATTCGGATTCGACAAATAGCAAAACTACAGAAAAACATCTGCCCAGCGCAGGGAACTATCAACAAATGAAAAGGCAGCCTATTGAATGGGGGAAGCTATTTGCAAATGGGGGAAGATATATGTGATAAGGGGTTAATATACAAGGAATTCATACAACTCAACATCAAAAAAAAAAACCCCAATTAAAAAAAAATGGGCAGGGCTTCCCTGGTGGCACAGTTGTTGAGAGTCCGTCTGCCGATGCAGGGGACACAGGTTTGTGCCCCGGTCTGGGAAGATTCCACATGCCACGGAGTGGCTAGGTCCGTGAGCCATAGCCGCTGAGCCTGTGCATCCAGAGCCTGTGCTTCACAACGGGAGAGGCCACAACAGTGAGAGGCCCGCGTACCGCAAAAAAAAAAAAATTGGGCAGAAAATCTGAATAGACATTTTTCCAAAAAAAGATATACGGGCTAACAAACACATGAAAAGATGCTCCACATCATTAATCATCAGGGAAATGCAAATTAAAACCACATTGAGATACCACCTCGCACCTGTCAGAATGGCTATTATCAAAAAGACAATAAATAACAAGTCTTGGCAAGGATGTGGAGGAAAGGGAGCCCTCGTGCACTGTTAGTGGGAATGTAAATTGGTACAGCCTATGGAAAACCCTATGGAGGTTCCTCAAAAAATTAAAAATTGAGGGCTTCCCTGGTGGTGCAGGGGTTAAGAATCTGCCTGACAATGCAGGGGACACAGGTTTGAGCCCTGGTCTGGGAAGATCCCACATGCCGCAGGGCAACTAAGCCCGTGCACCACAACTACTGAGCCTGCGCTCTAGAGCCCGTGAGCCACAACTACTGAAGCCTATGTGCTGCAGCTACTGAAGCCCGCAAGCCTAGAGCCTGTGCTCCGCAATGAGAGAAGCCACCGCAATGAGAAGCCTGCACACCACAACAAAGAGTAGCTCCCGCTCGCCGCAACTAGAAAAAGCCCGCACACAGCAACAAGACGCAACACAGCCAACAAGTAAATAAATAAATAAATCTTTAAAAAAAAATTGAACTACCATATGATCCAGTAATTCCAGTTCTGGGTAGTTTTTAGAAGATAACAAAAACTCTAATTTGAAAAGATATATGCACTCCAATGTTCATTGTGGCATTATTTACAGTAGCCCAAATATGGAATATATGGTCAGGAAAAGACAGTCTCCCAGTATCTCCCCCACTATTTACCCTGGTTCCAGATGGATTAGCCAATGTAATTAGCTAGAAATCGGAAAAACAAAAATAAAGTGATCTCTACTTGCAGATGACATGATTGTGTACCTGAAAAACTCTAGAGAATAAATGGTAAAATTAACTTAATAAAAGAATTCATCAGGGCTTCCCTGGTGGCGCAGTGGTTGAGAGTCCGCCTGCTGAGGCAGGGGACGCAGGTTCGTGCCCCGGTCCAGGAGGATCCCGCATGCCGCGGAGCGGCTGGGCCCATGAGCCACAGCCGCTGAGCCTGCGCGTCCGGAGCCTGTGCTCCGCAACGGGAGAGGCCACGGCAGTGAGAGGCCCGCGTACCGAAAAAAAAAAAAAGAATTCATCAGTTTCCGGGAAGATGGCGGAAGGGTAAGACGCGGAGATCACCTTTCTCCCCACAGATACACCAGAAATACATCTACACGTGGAACAACTCCTACAGAACACCTACTGAACGCTGGCAGAAGACCTCAGACCTCCCAAAAGGCAAGAAACACCCCACGTAACTGGGTAGGGCAAAAGAAAAAAGAATAAACAGAGACAAAAGGATAGGGACGGGACTTGCACCAGTGGGAGGGAGCTGTGAAGGAGGAAAGGTTTCCACACACTAGGAAGCCCCTTCGCGGGCGAAGACTGCGGGTGGCGGAGGGGGGAAACTTCAGGGCCGCGGAGGACAGCACAGCAACAGGGGTGCGGAGGGCAAATCCATTTGTCCGAGGGTTCTATCCGTCCTTTTTTTTTTTTAATTTTTTTTCTTAATTACTTTTTATTTTAATAACTTTATTTTGTAGCAGGTTAGGGCTTCCCTGGTGGTGCAGTGGTTGAGAGCCCGCCTGCCGATGCAGGGAACGCAGGTTCGCGCCCCGGTCCGAGAGGATCCCACGTGCCGCGGAGCGGCTGGACCTGTGAGCCATGGCCGCTGAGCCTGCGCGTCCGGAGCCTGTGCTCCGCAACGGGAGAGGCCACAACAGTGAGAGGCCCGGGTATCACAAAAAAAAAAAAAGAAGAAGCAGGTTATAAAATTAACATGTAATAATAAATAGCACTCATACACACAAATACTTACCAATTAGAAGATATGATGGATGATGAAAACTCATTTACAGTAGCAACAACAGAAAATAAGATGCTTAGAATAAACAAATGTCAGTGCCCTTTAGGCAAAGACCCCCAGGAACACACTGGTGGTTGGACAAATTGGGATTATTGCTTCTTGCATCAGAGAGCACGCACACTATGGGAATCATAGGGTATCTCAGTAAGTGGGTGTTGGAAAATACTTATTATAGAATTTGGTCTTGTGGTAGGTGATCTTGAGGAGGGTTTAATGAAGTGGGGCTTTAGTTTGGATGCTGTCAGGAAATGAAAGTACTTCTATAAATGGTATCTTTTTTTTCAATTTTATTTAAGTATATTTAATTTACAATGTTGTATTAATTTCTGCTGTACAATGAAGTGATTCAGTTATACATGTATATTCTTTTTCCTACTCTTTTCCATTATGGTTTATCACAGGATATTGAATATAGTTCTCTGTGCTATACAGTAGGACCTTGTTGTTTATCCATTCTATGTATAATAGTTTGCATCCGCTAATCCCAAACTCCCAATCCATCCCTCCCCCACCACTCCTCCCCCTTGGCAACCACAAGCCTGTTCTCTATGTCTGTGAGTCTGTTTCTGTTTTGTAGATGTTTATTTGTGTTGTATTTTAGATTCCACATGTAAGTGATATCATATGGTATTTGTCTTTCTCTTTGTGACTTAACTTCACTTAGTATGATAATCTCTAGGTCTATCCATGTTGCTGCAAGTGGCATTATTTCATTCCTTTTTATGGCTGAGTAATATTCCATTGTATACATGTACCACATCTTCCTTATCCATTCATCTGTCAATGGACATTTAGGTTGCATCCATGTCTTGGCTATTGTGAATAGTGCTGCTATGAACATAGCGGTGCATGTATCTTCTTTTTTTTTCTTAACATCTTTACTGGAGTATAATTGCTTTACAATGGTGTGTTAGTTTCTGCTTTATAACAAAGTGAATCAGCTATACATATACATATATCCCCATATCTCCTCCCTCTTGCATCTCCCTCCCACCCTCTCTATTCCACCCCTCTAGGTGGTCACAAAGCACCGCGCAGGGGCCATGCTAATCTTCTCTGTATCGTTCCAATTTTAGTATATGTGCTGCCGAAGCAAGCACTTTTAGAATTATAGTTTTCTCTGGATATATGCCCAGGAGTGGGATTGCTGGATCATATGGCAACTCTATTTTTAGTTTTGTGAGGAACCTCCATACTGTTTTCCATGTATGAATGGTAGCTTAATACATCTTATCTAGTTGGAAGACTAGACTGAGGCTAAAAGGAGTTGTTAATGTTTTGACAAAAAAAAATTTTAAGGTCACGGAACAGTTTTAATTTCCCCCTGTTTAGCTCATTTAAATCACACTTAGTTTTCAAATAAAGACAATAATGAAATCATACTTCCATCTAAACATGATACAACTATCCTGCCTACAACCAAAACACACCAGCCCTTCTCAAAGAGAGGATGCTGAGTCTTTGGGCGATGTTCGCTTTTCTCCTTTGATATTCTGTAACCTAAATTCTGAAAATAAGCTTAGCTCTTATTGATAGATCTTACATTAGATGATAAGAGAATAGGAGAGGGAAGAAAACAAAAATATTTGGATAACATACATACAAACATATTCATAACAAAATAAGGAAGAGATATTCATAACTATTTGAATCCTCGTTTCTGCAATGTGGTCAGAGCTGGTCTTTATAACTCCCTTCTTCCATTACTCATTCCTTATTTCCTTTGCCCTCAACAAGCCTCTTAGTTGGTCATGACTCTTTGCCTGCTGGAGTGAACCAAACCTTCATTCTTGAAAGGTCTAAGCCATTAACAGTCCTGCTTATGTTGAGTTGTTGTAGTTATTCTTTGGCTTTATTCACACGACACGGTAGAGATGCCATAAGGCAGCTCCTGTATTCCAGACATACTCTTCCTCGTTACCATTGTAGAGTAGCAATCCAACTTGCCCTTGGTAGTCAGGATCAATTGCCCCAGCCACTATAGAAACCTCCTTATTTGCCTGTTAATTCTGAGTCATGGGGAGCCCAAGGTGGCTAGGTGGCAATTCAATATACTCATTGCCACATTGCCTAGTGGAATCATGCATTCCTCCCTTTAGAACTAAGACCTCTAGATCAGCAGAGCCTAAGGTCACAGGGGACAGGGAGCAAAAATGTTGCTAGTAGATCACCAGGCGTAATAGGGAGAGGACCCACTCTTATTTCCACCCTTTGATTCCTGGCCCTGTGAACCCTGGCTACGAGAAAAGCAGCACCATCCGTTGGACGCTGATTTAGAGCATATACAGCGTGGAGGTCATTGCTACAGCCCTGCAAGGCATTGCCACCTAGAGGGCCCTGTAATTGAGTCTTCAAAAGGCCAGTACAGGGACTTCCCTGGTGGCGCAGTGGTTAAGAATCCGCCTGCCAATGCAGGGGACACAGCTTCGAGCCCTGGTCCGAGAAGATCCCACATACCGCAGAGCAGCTAAGCCCGTGCGCAACAACTACTGAAGCCCGCGCGCCTAGAGCCCGTAATCCACGACTAGAGAAGCCACCCCAGTGAGAAGCCCTCGCACCGCAATGAAGAGTAGTCCCCGCTTGCTGCAACTAGAGAAAGCCTGCGCGCAGCAACAAAGACCCGACGCAGCCAAAAATAAATAAATAAATTTATTTAAAAAAAAAAAAAAAAAGGCCAGTACACCATTCTATAAAGCCAGCTGCTCCAGGATAATGGGGAACATGATAAAACCAGTGAATTCCATGAGCACAGGCCGATTGCCAGATTTCGTTTGCTGTGAAGTGAGTTCCTTGATCAGAAGCAAGACTATAAGTCCACGGATGGTAAATTTGGCAGAAGGACTGTGTTCAGGGACCTCCTTGCCATCAATTTCCCCATCGGGTTCTTTCTGAGTCCCTTATGACCCAGCTAACCACTGAGCATAACCTGTGAATCAATATAGACTCATACCTCTAGCCATTTCGTCTTCTAAGCAAGATGAATAGGCAGGTGCACTGCTTGAAATTCTGCCCCCTGGAAGGATTCCCTTTCATCACGGTCCTTCACGGATGTCCTAGAAAGAGTCTGTACTGCTGTAGATGTTTGCTTGGTGCAGAACCATGTGTAAACCAAGCCTGAGTTTTCTCTTCCTCAGTCAGCTGGTTGCCAGGAGCTCTGCAGGAGGCTGTAAGTGTGGGATGGGAGAGAGAAGGTAATGTAGTGGGAATAGGAGTCATGAGCATTTGGACCACTTCCTCATGAAATTTACTTGTGCCCTCTGGGCCTCTTCAAGTACAGTCTCGACGATACCACCTCCATTTCATAATGAGCACTGTGGTACTGCCCACTCTTATGGCTTGGTAGGTCAGACAGTACCTAGTTCATGAAGGGCAGCTCAGATCACATGGTAATGGGGTAGCCTATGGTCAAGTGGCCAGCAGCAAGCCAAACGCTGTTTCCCAAAAAGAGTAGTCACCCACAAAATCCTAAGGGTCTGTTCTGTGATTCACCTGTGGGAACCTGCCAAAGGCTCCAATCATCTCCAGCTGCCAGTGACACTCCAAGTGCCGTTGGATCTGCTGGATCATGTAGCCCAAGTGGCAGAGCAGCTTACATAGCAGCCTGGACCTGTTGCAGAGTCTTCTCTGGTTCTGGTCCTACTCAAACTAGCAGCTTTGAAGGTTAATTGCTAAGTGGGCCCTAGTAGCATACCTAACTGACGGATATGTTGCCTCCAAAATCCAAAAAGACTCACTAGACATTGTGCCTCTCTTTTGGTCGTAGGAGGTGACAAAAGCAACAATTTGTCCTTTACCCTAGAAGACATACCTTGACATGTCCCACACCACTGGACACCTGGAGATGTCACTAAGGTGGGAGACTGCTGAATTTTTGTGGGGTTTATTTCCTACCCTCTGACACACAATTGTCTTATCAATGTCTAGAGTATTTGCTACTTTATTTTATTTATTTATTTATTTATTCTTTGTTGTGGCACGTGGGCTTCTCTCTACTTGTGGTGTGTGGGCTCCAGAGCACGAAGGCTCTCTAGCTGTGGCATGCAGGCTCAGTAGTTGCGGCCTGGGGGCTTAATTGCCCCATGGCATGTGGGATCTTAGTTCCCTGACCAGGGACCCAACCCATGTCCCCTGCATTAGAAGGCAGATTCTTAACCACTGGACCACCAGGGAAGTCCCTAGAGTATTTGTTACTTTCTGTTCACCAAGTCCAATCAGTACAACATCCATAATGGACCCGCATGATGTCTTGTGGAAGGAAAAGGCAATCAAGGATCTCGGGGACTAAATTATGACATAGGGCTGGAGAGTTGATACGCACCTGAGGAGGGATGATCAGGTATATTGCTTGCCTGTCCAGTTGAAAGGATACCACTTCTTGAGGTCTTTACTAAGATGTATTGAAAGAAAAGCATTTTCCTGGCTGATAGTTGCACACTAGGTTCCAGGATGTTATGGGCTGAATGCTTGTGTCCCTCTCAAATTCATATGTTGAAATTCTAACCCCTAATGTGATGGTATTAGGAAGAGGGTACTTTAGGTCATGAGTGTGGAGCCCTCATGAATGGGATTAATGCCCTTATTAAAGAGACCCATGGGACTTCCCTGATGGTCCAGGGGCTAAGACCGTATGCTCCCAGTGCAGGGGGCCTGGGTTTGATCCCTGGTCAGGGAACTAGATCCCTGCTAGGTTCAGGGAACTAGAACCTACTGCAACTAAGACCTGGTGCAGTCAAATAAATAAATAAACATTAAAAAAAAACATTTAAAAAATAATAAAGAGACCCATGTGGGAATTCACTGGCAGTCCAGCGGTTAGGACTCCGCACTTCCACTGCAGGAGGCACAGGTTCGATCCCTGGTCAGGGAACTAAGATCCCACATGCCGTGCAGCATGGCCAAAAAAAAGAAAGAAAGAGAGAGAGAGAGAGAGACCCATGTGAGGACAGAGCAAGAAGATGACCCATCCACGAACAAGGAAGTGGGGTCTCGCCAGATGCTGAATCTGCTTGATCTTGGACTTTCCAGCCTCCATAACTATGAGAAATGTGTTTGTTGTTTAAGCTACCCAGGCTGTGGTATTTTTGTTATAGCAGCCTGACTTGACTAAGACACAGGGGAGGTCTCAAGCAATGAGACCATATCTGGAACAGCAGCAGCAATGGAGTCAGCACCTGAATAAGTTTATGATAATCCACTGTCACTCTCCAAGATCCAACTCTTTTCTGCACAGGACGAACGGGCAAGTTGAATGAAGATGTGGCGAGAATCACTCTTCCAGCACTTTTCAAGTCCTTCATGGTGGCAGTAATGCCTGCAGTCCCTCTGGGAAAGTGGAATTGCTCTTGGTTTACTAATTTTGCAGATACAGATGGTGCTAGTGGCTTCCATTTGGCCTTTCCTACCATAGTAGCCCTCACTCCACAGGTCAGGAAACAATGCGGGGATTCTGCCAGTAGCTGAGTATGTCTATTCCAATTATGCATTCCAGAACTGCAGAAACAGCCCCAGGTTGGATTTCAGCCACCACTGGGCAAACTATGAGTTGGACCTGAGCTAAAACTCCATTGATCTCCTCACCTCCATGAGCCCCTACCACAGTGGTGTTTTGGATCAGTTCAGAGCTAGCATCCAGTCATCCCTGGAAAATGTGATTATTTCCTTTTCCCCAGTGCACAGTCACTCTGGTAAACAGCCATAGGTCCCTTTTGGCAGCAGGGAATTCCCTGGTGGTCCAGTGGTTAGGAGTCGGCGTTTTTGCTGCTGGGGTCCGGGCGGGTTCGATCCCTGGTCGGGGAACTAAGATCCCATGTGCCACGCAGTGCGGCCAAAAAAAAAAAAAATTCTTAGCTTGCAAGTTGTACAAAAACAGCAGAGGGGTGGATTTGGCCTAGAGACACAGTTTACCAATCCTTGCCTTGGCGGTTTAGAATATACATCTTTAATTAATCTCCATCTGATTTCAAATAATATTATGCTACTTCACATATAGGGAAAGAAACTTACAACAGGACACTCACAATTCCTCCCTCCCATCTTTTGTATATTATTGTCATCTATTTTATTTTTGTATATGCTATAAATCCACATCGCTATTATTTTTGCTTTAGATAGTCAATTATCTTTCAAGGTGATTAAAAGAGTCTAAACATGCCTTTTATATTTACTTTTTTTTTTTTTTTTTTTTTTTTTTGGGGCGCGGGGCCCTCTCACTGTTGTGGCCTCTCCTGTTGCGGAGCACAGGCTCCGGA
>NW_020175402.1:257307-274898 GCF_003031525.2 Neophocaena asiaeorientalis asiaeorientalis | reverse complement strand
TTTTGCGGTACGCGGGCCTCTCACGGTCGTGGCCTCTCTCGTTGCAGAGCACAGGCTCCGGACGCACAGGCTGGGCGGCCACGGCTCACGGGCCCAGCCGCTCCGCGGCGTGTGGGATCCTCCCAGGCTGGGGCACGCATCCGTGTCCCCTGCATCGGCAGGCGGACTCTCAACCGCGGCGCCCCCAGGGAAGCCCTATATTTACTTTTATTTTAACCATTTCTGGAGATTTTCATCTCTTTGTGTAGGTCCAAATGCCTATTCTGGTATCATAGTCTTCCACATGAAGAACTCCTTTATGATTTCTTACAGTATAGGTCTGCTGGTGATGAAATCTCTCAGCTTTTGTTTATCTGAAGAAGTCTTTACCTCACCTCATTTTTTTAAAATTATATACCGTAAAACTGACTTTTTTGCACACAGTTCTATGAGTTTTGAGATAAGTATAGGATTCTCTAACCACCACAAAAGATATAGAATAGTTGTGCTTTCATTAAAAAAGAAAAAAAAAAAGCTTTTTATTTTGAAATAATTATAGACTCGTAGGAAGTTGCAAAAAATAACATAGAAAGTCCTGTGTACCCTTCACCTAGATTTCCTCAGTGTTAACATCTTACATAACTATTGTACAACATCAAAACTTAATGTTGTCAATTCAAGAAACTGACATTAATACAATACTGTTACTCAGACTTATTAACACCTTATTTACATTTCACCAGTTTTTATATGCACTCATTTATCTGTGTGTGTGTGTGTGTGTGTGTGTGTGTGTGTGTGTGTAGCCGTATGCAATTTTATGCCATGTAGGGATTCATGTTACCAGCACCTTCATCTTTGAAAGATATTCTTGCTGCAAAGAGAATTCTGAGTTGATGTTTCTTCAGCACTTTAAAGATGTCAGTTCATTGTCTTGTTTGTATAGTTTGTATGGCTGTTAGCATCACTGACTCCATCTTGGGCCCGTTCAGTTCCTCCTGTCCTTCCACTGACCCTACCTTGGGCTGTACTGGGTAGTAACTCTCCTCTCTGTCATCAAGGGCTTTGTAGTTAATAGATAATGTTTAATGATCGTTAGGTCCAGGTGGCCTCTATGGTCTGTTAGTTCCCAAACAATGATGAAGACGTTTGCTGACGTATTCCCAGCACCCAGAAGACTAGCTACCTATTCATAAATCTTGACTTAGGAATGCATTCTGTGTTTCCAAGCACGTAGCCCCATACCCTAGGTTAACTATAAAATTGCCCCAATGGCCCCTCGGTGGTGCGCAGTGCCGCCGTGAGTGCTTATGTGTCGCTGCCCGCCAAGTTATCCTTTAACAAACTGATCCATTGATTACATGAAGCTGCTTCCCTCATTTTTCAATCTCAAGATACCTTTTCAGTTCAGTGAGCACTTTTTGCTCCCTCTGTCCTCCAACGTAGTTTCTGATAAGACGTCTGCTGTAATTCTTATCTTTGTTCTTTGCGTGTATTAACGTATCTTTTTTTCCCTCTGTCTGCCTTCAGGATTTTCTCTTTATCTTTGGCTTTCAGCAATTTGACTATGATGTTTCTAGGTGTTTTTTTCTTTTGTGTTCTTATTGGCAGGGGCACTATTTATCCCACTTGGTGTTCTCTGTGATTCTTACATCTATGGTTTGATGTCTTTCATCATTTTTGGAAAAGTCTCATCTACTATCTCTTCAAGTGTTTCTCCTGCCCATTTTCTCTCTTTCTTCCTTCTGGGATTCCAGTTACACATATATTCGATAATCTGATTTTGTTCCACAGCTCTTGGATGCTCTGTTCTGTTTCTTTGTTTTTTCACTTATTTTTCTCTTTGTGTTTCAGTTTGGATAATTTCTATTGAACTGTCTTCAAGTTTACCAATTCTTTCCTCAGTTTTGTTGAGTCTGATGATGAGTCCCTCGAAGGCATTCTTCATTTCTGCTACCGTGGTTTTCTTTTTTATTTCTAGATTTTCTATTTGACCCATAACTTCCACCTCTGCTGAAATTCCCCATCTGTTTATGCACGTGGTCCCTCTTTTCTACTAGTGTTTCTAACATATAAATCATGATTGTTTAAAAGTCCCTGTCTAATAGTTTCAACAACTGCATCATTTCTGAGTCTGGTTTGGTTGACTCTTTGTCTCTTGACAGTGGTTTTCTTGCCTTTTAGTGTTTTATAATTTTTTACCAAATTCTTGACATTGTGTGTAGAATGGTAGAGACTAAATGAAATGGTATTAATTCCTGGAAATGGGCATGTATCATCTGCTAGACAATTTGTGTAAGAGCTTAAGTCAGTGTAGTCAGGAGCTGGTTTGGACTTTGTTGTTGCTATGGTTACCTTCATTGCACTACTGGCTTCCAGTTCATCTAGCATCATCTCAAACAGATGGGGACTGGGTTGCTGGAGGGTTTTTAATCAGTGCTCCTGGTCCACCCCTCAACTTTCCATCCCTTGGTTGGGTTGCTGTTGCTTGTTACTTGGTGCTTGCTAGCCTGGTGGAGGGGGGTGGGGTGTGTATCTTATCCTGGTCCAGCCTCAGTCTTTGGCAAACTGTATCCCTGGGCTTGGGGGCGGGGCTTCCTCAGTGATCCTGCTCCTCCTCCCCACTGCGGCAAAACTCTGCCTTGTTATCTTTGGCAGATCCATATGGGAGAGTTTCCTGCCCCTCCCCAGTGATAGGAGCCTTGTAATGGTATTGGCATAGGATCCTGCTACAGGATGGTTTCCTGCCCCTCCCACTTTCCTCAGCTATAATAGGTTGTCGTATGTGCCCTGCACGGGAGGGTTTGCTGCCTGTCCCCAGCAGCTTCATTCTACAGAGGGGAAGGGTCCTGGTGAGGTTGAGACTTCCCACCTTCCCTGCAGCTGCAGACACTTCCCTCCTCCAGGCCTGATGGAGGTCTGTGGAGAGAAACCTGCAAGAGGGTACAAACTCATGTTGTGTCTGAGATTTCTGGGGGTGCATAGATGGCCTGTAGCAACTCGTTACGAATTTTCCTGAATCCCTTACATGCTTGGCACTTAGTAAATGCACAATGCATACTTACTGTATATTCGGAAGAAATCATTGAACTTTTCTGAGTCTGTTTCTGCACTTATAAAATGGGGCTGACGGGCTTCCCTGGTGGCGCAGTGGTTGAGAGTCTGCCTGCCGATGCAGGGGACGCAGGTTCGTGCCCCGGTCCGGGAAGATCCCACATGCCGCGGAGCGGCTGGGCCCGTGAGCCACGGCCGCTGAGCCTGCGCGTCCGGAGCCTGTGCTCCGCAGCGGGAGAGGCCGCAACAGTGAGAGGCCCGCGTACCGCCAAAAAAAAAAAAAAAAAAAAAAAAAAAAAACAATGGGGCTGATACAAAAAAAAAAATGGGGCTGAGAAGGCCCACCTCACATAGAGTTCATATGAGGTAATGGTTATGAAAGGGCTTTTAAGCGGAGAGTAGCAAGCACATAGGATGATTGAGCCTGGGGTCTCTGCTTGCTTAGCTGTGTAAAGGCTTGGAGGCAGTGAAGGCTGAGAAGTGCTGTGAGACCGGGACGGAGCGTGAGGAGGGTGTGGGTGGTGGGTGTGGTAAGGATACTGGTGGGAAAAGAGGATGCAAGCTAAAAGGCAAGCTCCAGTTCAGACTGTGTGATTTAAATTCTGGCTCCCACAGTAAATCCCTATGTCACCTGGGACAGGTTGAATAACCACTTTGAGGCTCAGCTGCCTCATCTGTTATATGGGTTTTGAGATTTGTGGTAATTCAATTAATTAATACGTGTCAAGAGTATAGAATAGTGCCTGGCATAAAGTACTTAATAAATATCAAGGGTTTTTGTTTTGTTTTATTAATTCACTCATCCATTCAACAAATACTTAGAACCTACTATGTGCTAGGCATTGTGCTAGGTGCTGAAAATACAGCATTGAATGAGATAGGGTTCTTGTTGTTAGCTATCAAGAATGGACAAGAAATCTCCATTGCAAAGAGCTTTCTAAACTTGAAAGTGCTGGGGAGGGACTTCCCTGGTGGTCCGGTGGTAAAGAATCCTCCTTCCAATGCAGGGGACGGGGGTTCGATCCCTGGTTGGGGAACTAAGATCCCACATACCGCAGGGCAACTAAGCCCGCGTGCCACTACTACTGAGCTCACGCGCCTCAACTAGAGAGCCCGCGTGCTGCAAACTACAGAGCGCACACGCTCTGGAACCCCGGCGACACAACTAGAGAGAGAAAAACCTGCACGCCACAACTAGAGAGAAGCCTGAGTGCCAAAACGAAGAGCCCGCAGCCCGCACTGCAACGAAAGATCCTGCGTGCCTCAACGAAGACCCCGCCTGTCGCGACTAAGACCTGACGCAGCCAAAAATATAATAATAATAAAATAAAGAAAATTTAAAAAAAAAGAAAGCGCTGGTAAATATAAAAGTGTATCTCCGAGGAGGTAACCTTTGAGCTGAGGCTTGAAGAACAAGCAGGAATTTGCTAGATAAAGGGCAGGGAAGAATGGGAATTCCCTGGTGGTCCGGTGGTTAGGACACCTCGCTTTCACTGCCGGGGCCCAGGTTTGATCCCTGGTCGGGGAACTAAGATCCCGAAAGCCGTATGGTATGGTCAAAAAAAGGGGGGTGGGGCAGGGAAGAGTGCGACAGGCAAAGGGAACAGCAGGTGTAAAGACTGAATTAGGAAGACTCAAGCACCTGGAAGAAAGCCAGTGAGGCTGGAGATCGGAGGGGGCGGGGGGAGGGAATGCCCATTGGCCTCGTCCTCAGGATTGGGCTTTATCTTAAGATCAATGGGAAGCTATTGGAGAGTATAAGCAGGGGAGAGACACGACCAGCTTTGGGTTTTTGTTTTGTTTTGTTTTTTGCGGTACGCGGGCCTCTCACTGTTGTGGCCTCTCCCGTTGCGGAGCACAGACTCCGGACGCGCAGGCTCAGCGGCCATGGCTCACGGACCTAGCCGCTCCGCGGCATGTGGGATCTTCCCGGACCGGGGCACGAACCCGTGTCCCCTGCATCGGCAGGCGGACTCTCAACCACTGTGCCACCAGGGAAGCCCAGCTTTGGGTTTTTAAAAGCGGTTCTGCCAGCTGTGCAGAGAATAGATTGGAGGAGAGTTGGAGTCGAAGCAAGGAGATCAGTCAAGAAGCAGAGAAAAAGGGGGGCATGACACATCTAAGGCATCAGGGAGTCTGCACTTGGACCTTGTGTACCATTTCCTTTTCCTTCCAGAGCACCAAGACAAAAACCTGGTTCTAGAGACGGAGTTTGCTAGGAAGTGCAAGCGAGCTGATTCTTGCTAGTTTTAAGATATGACCACCAGAGGGCGCAAAAACACTAAAGAGACTCGGGATCGGCCCTGATCCACCTCCCCAGGCTGAGTCCTGGGATTCAAAGGCAGCCCGAGGGCGTGCCCTCCCCTCGCCCAGTTAGATGGCTGACTCTAGGGCCCACAGGAGCCAGCCTCCAGTTCCTTTGTTAGAAAACAGTGAACAAACTGAAGGAATCCTGGACTGGGAGCCTGAAAATGTGAGTTCAATCCTTCCCCACAGCTCCCCGACTTGGGCAACTTGTCCCTGTTTTCCCTTCTGTCCCCTCATTTGGCCCAGGTCCCCGGCCCTCATTTCAGAGAGAAATGTTGGGGTTCAGAGCCTGGTGTTTGAGCCACCTGGGTTTAATCCCCATTCCAACCACAAACTAGCTAAATAACCTTGGTCAAGTGACTTCACCTGTCAAAGCCCCAGTTTCCATCTCTGTTAAGTGGGAATCCTGACACATCCCTTGCACTGTTGCAAATTATGAGATAATGTCTGTTAAGTACTTAGCACAGTGGCTGGCACATAATAATTGCTCAATATATGTTTATTATTCAGATGGAAATGTGACTCACATTCATTAAGTGCTTACTTAGTGTCCAGGACTGGGGTTTTACTAGTAATTCTTTTTGTGGCTTTTGGCAAGATTCCTTCCTTTTTCTGAGCCTCAGTTTCTCCAACAGAAAAACAGAGGGTTAGATCAGAGTGGATTCTCAGTAGGAGCCATTCCAGCCCTGACACCCCAGGCTGTTTCTCTTTCTCTCCCTCCTACCTCCCCCTGCTTCCTTCCTTTCTTCCATCTATCCATCATTTATTCATTCATTCAACAATTATTTATTGAGTATCTACTATATTCCAGATGCAGGAAACAAAACAGACCGACATCAAAGCAGGTGTCCATCACTGAGAGCTAGTCTGTTGGAAGCATGTTTGTTCTAAACCTTCTTTGTCCTCTCTTCCAGCAATCAATCTTGCAGGTTATTTCATGTTTAGAACAGGAAAAAATTGTGCCAAGAGTTTATTTCTGTGCATCCCTGTGTGGCTGTGTACACACACACATTTATATATAACATTTGCAGCAGCGTTGTCATGGTAACCGTTTTTTGGTGTCTCTGGGCATGAGGGCTGCCTGTGAGTGGAGGAGCTTTTATGGAGCACCCCCTGCATGCACTTTTGTGTGGCGAGAAATCCTGCTGGGAGAGTTCCCCAGGAGCCTTTGCCGGCCCTTTTGATCATTGCTGCCTATTTTTCTCATTGATCTTGTCGGATGTGAGTGAAATTGACTGGGGGAGTTGAATGTCAAGTTCAGTGACTGGCAGAGCAAGATCCTCCCGGACATCTGACAATGAGTGGCGTGGATAGGTCAGCTTGGACTTTTTGTCTTTTTAAACCCTTGATTTGGGAATGTTTAAGGCTTCGGGGAAGACTCGGATGAAAAGGCAAAAGCAGCCAGGGAATGTATTTTCAGAAACGACAGCTGCAGCAGCCGCTTTTGAACTTGGTAGGCAGTGCCAGAGCCGGGAGGGGCGGAGTGCCAGCAAGAGGGAGAGAAGGGACTCACTATTCACCATGCAGCCTGGCCCCATCCTGGGTGCTTTGCATACGTTATCTCCTGTAATCCTCGAATCCAGCCTGTGAGATAGACACGGTGGTTCTTAGCAGGAAACTGGGATGGAGAGGAAAAGGGGCCTAGCCAGGAAGTGGCAAAGGTGCGAGATTCAAACTCAGGCTGCAGGCTAACTCCAGTGCCAGGGTTCTACCCACTACTTGGGCCGCTGGACCACTCTGCAGCCAGGTTCCCCTCACTTCCAGGCCAGGAACTGGGGGGAGGGGCAGCCAGAAATGGCAGCCCAGAGATTCAAATCCTCACAAACGCCAAGTCACAGCAGCAGATCCAATCATGGGCCGCCATGAGATGAACGAATCAAATCTTATGCACGTATTACCTTCACTCTAAATACAGGAGCTGGCTTGTGTTTTGGTGTCATGAGAGCTTCCCGTGTACCAGGCATTGTTTCACTTCTTTATTATTAAAGTCTGAGACCGATGCTATCTCGTCATTACTCTATTACAGATAAAGAGAGTGAGGTACAGAGAGGTTAAATGTCTTGCCCAAGATCACACAGCTAATGCGCTGAGATTTGATCCCAGGCAACCCGGTTCCCGTGCCTGAGCTCTTAATTGCCGTGCCTTTCTGGTCCATGAGTTAGAGTTCTGTGTGTGTGCAGTTCCAACGGAGCCATGTGGACTCTCCCCTCCCCAAAGAGCTTCCACTATTTGAGAGATAAGAAGAGTTAAGGGCTTCCCTGGTGGCGCAGTGGTTGGGAGTCTGCCTGCCGATGCAGGGGACACGGGTTCGTGCCCCCGTCTGGGAAGATCCCACATGCCGCGGAGCGGCTGGGCCCGTGAGCCATGGCCGCTGAGCCTGCGCGTCCGGAGCCTGTGCTCCGCAACGGAAGTAGGCCACAACAGTGAGAGGTCCACGTACCGCAAACAAACAAAAAAAAGATATCATTTAGTGCTTTTGGCCAAAGCCGAAAGCCGGCCACACTGCAGCATGAAATGAAAGAGGCTTCTATTTTCTTCATGTTCAGAAATCAGGTTGTGATACTTATCCTCAAGCCATTTCCAGCTTCATAGAAAAGATAAATAAGCTAACGTCTGTTGAGTATTTATTATGTGCCAGGTACTAGGCTACATTGAAGTCCCTTATGCACACAGTGTGATAGAATCACAAGAAAATATCCCAGCACAAAAGTAGCAGAAGGTGAGGATGGATTAAGTTTGTCTGGGAAGGAGGGAGAATCAAGGAAAATTTGTCCCATAAGATGATACTTGAGCTGGGTTTTGAAGGATAAATAGGAGCTCGCTAGGCAATCCAGGAGCAGGAGACACTTCAGGTGGAGGAAACAGCATCTGGAAAGATTGGGAGACATGAAAGTGTATGGCCATTCAGGGGGCATGTGGTGGGAACTGAGGGTGCAGAGATTGCTAAGAGCCAGATGCAAAAGGGCCTTAGGCACCTGGCTGAGGAACCTGGCCTCTATCTAATCCCCACTTTCCCTGCATGAGGGTGAAATCCAAAAACCTTCTTCAACTTCTCTGTTCAAGTGGAAGAAAAGGCGTGTGACAAGGGTGGAGGGGAAAAAGCATGATTGCCGAATTTGGGAAGCTGAAGAATGTTCATCTACAGAATTAATTCTAAATCGCTGCTATTTTCATACTCGTGCTGGTGGGAAAGGCAGAGCATAGCAACGCGCCTCAGCCTTTTTCCAGGTGTCTGGAGTGCTGGCAGGCCGGCTCCCACGGAGATCACTGGAGCCAGCCTGATGCTTGGAGCCAGCTGTGGGCATCTGGAAATCCAGCTTCCTCTTCTAGTCATTAGATGGGGGGAAATTGGAATCCAGGATTTTCCCAAGGCAGTAAACTTGGCAGAATGATTCAACGGCATTAGGCTTGACAAGGGCCAGGGCAAGGCTGGACCACCCAGGGTAGAAGGATGTGTTTTCCAGATTCAAGATGGGATATGTGGGTGACTGTGCGAAGTCCCTTGGTTTAGAGAGTGCTGGAGGCCTGCTGGGCAGGTATTAGAGACCTTTCACTGGGCCAGACCCAGTGGCCATGCAGGTTGATCTCAGGAACAGGGCAGCTCAGCAGATCTGGTATGTAGGGGGTTCTGCTAATAAGAGGTGGAAGCAGTAAGATCATGTGTTGCCTTGCCCCTGGCCGAGCAGCCACCTCCTGACCACGTTGGGTGACAGCCAGACAAGGGAGGAAAGAAGGCACTGTTATGATTCACTTCCTATGTGCGGGTAGTATTGGTACCCAGATCTCCACTGGGGTGTAAAGAGAATTAAATGAGTTAATACATGTAAAGAGCTTTGCCCAATGCCTGACACATAGTGAGTGTTCAGTAAATGTTAGCTGTTACTGTTTTTATCTTCTAGACACACTAATGGTTTCTTTCCACTTGCTACCTTACTTAATCCTCACAACAGCTCTAGGAAGTAGGAATTAATAGGTTAAAAAATGTTTGCTTTTTACAGTTGAGAAAACTGAGGTACAATGGGGGGTTATGTAACTCACTCAAGGACACATAGTTAAAAGTGGCAGAGCTGGAGGGAACCTCTACAACTCAACAACAATAACCCCCCCGCCCAATTCAAACATGGGCAAAGGACTTGAATAGACATTTCTCTGAAGAAGGTATCAAACGGTCAGTAAGCACCTGAAAAGATGCTCAGTATCACTAATCACTAGGGAAATACAAATCAAAACCACAATGCAATTTCACGTCACACCTATTAGGTGGGTTATTATAAAAAAAGAAAGAAAAAAGAAAACAAGTGTTGGTGAGAATGTGGGGAAATTGGAACCTTTGTGCATTGCTGGTGGGATATAAAGTGGTGCAGCCATTGTGGATAAACAGTATGATGGTTCTGCAAAAAATTAAACATAGAATTACCATATGATCCGGCAATGCCACTTCTAAGCATGTACTCCAAAGAATTGAAAGCTGGTACTTGTGAACAGGTACTTGTACACCGCTGTTCACAGCACCATTAGTCACAATAGCCAAAAGGTGGGAACAACTCAAATGTCCACTGATACATGAATGGATAAACAAAATGTGGTATATCCATTCAATGGGTTATTATTATTCAGCCTTGAAAAGGAATTACATTTTTGACACATGCTACACAAGATGAACCTTACAAATATTAAGTAGCCAGACACATAAGTATTGTATGATTCCATTTATATGTGGTACCGAGAGTACTCAAATTCATAGAGACAGAAAGTAGAATGGTGGTTGCTAGGGGCTGGAGGGAGGGGAGAATGGGGAGTTATTGTTCAATGGGCACAGAGTTTTAGTTTGGGATGTCAAAAAAGTTCTGGAGATGCACAACGGCGTGATTGCCCTGAATGGTACACGTAAAAAGAATTTTATGTTGTATCTTACAATAATAATGATAAAGAGTTGAAAGAAAGATAAGTGGCAGAATTGGGATCAGGACCAGGTCTCTTTGTCCCCCAGGCTCCTTGGGATGGTTCCCTGGGCCCACTTTCTCCTTTCTAGGAAAATGCACTCCAGTTTTGTTCAAAACTGACTGGTAGAGAGAAAAGCAGTGTCTTGAGGAGGATGGGCACACCCAATCGGAATTAGTTCAAGGCATTTGCAAGTGATGTTCAACTTGAAGGACAGGCTAATTCTGAATTCTGTACGAGCCGGGTCACAGAGCAGAAGGCTGAAGAGTCAGAGGTGGTACCCGTGCACGGTCCTCTCGTTCTCCTCCCACCTCCACCATCTGCCCCCGCACAGTGGCCGTCATTTTGTGTCAGTCAGTCCACAAATATCTACTGGGCCCTCCGGTACACCACGAGACAACTCTCAGCCACCAGCTGAGTATCCTACAATTTAACTCAACTCTGACACCATCTACATGGAGAGAGCTTCAAATCCCACAGCTCATTTAAAAGGGATGGTCTGGGAAGGCCTCTCTGATAAGGTGAGGTTAAGGGCTCAGTGCTACAGGGGTGCCCCACCCCCACCCCCCTGCTTCATATGACAGTCGCAAGCCCAGGCTGTTACCTGTGCTTCTGATCCACTGGCTAGAGATTGGAGGTTCCCATGACCCCCCTCCTTGGGTTCAATTAATTTGCTAGGGCAGAGCACAGAACTAAGACAAACATTTTACTTACTGGATCACCAGTTTATTATAAAAGGATATAACTCAGGAACAGCATAGGGCAAAGAATGGGGAAAGCGGTGTGAAGCTTCCATGCCCTCTCCCAGCACCTCCATGCGTTTATCAACGTGGAAGCACTCGGAACCTTGTTCTTTTGGGTCTTTATGGAGGCCTCACCACATAGGCTTAACTGATTAAATCATTGGCCACTGGTGATTGAACTCAGTCTCCAGCCCTCTCCCCTTCCCAGAGGTCAGGGGCTGGGACTGAAATTTCCAACCCTCTAATCACAATGTTGTTTCCCCTGGCAACCAGCCCCTCCTACTTAGGTGACCTAGGGCTTTCCAAAAGTCACTTCATTAACATAACAAGTGACACCTTATTGCTTTCTTTGCTTAGGCAATTGTAAGGGTTTTAGGAGCTCTATACCAGGAATCGGATGAAGACCAAATATATATTTCTTATTATAAATCACAATATCACAAGCACACAATACATGTCAGGCACCATTCTAGGGCCTGGAGATACAGCAATGAACAAAACAGACAGAATCCCTACTCCTGTAGGGCTAACATTCTAATGGGGAGGGATAGATAGTAAACTCATGAATATGTAAATATGTCACTGGTTAGATGGTGATGAGTGTAATGAAGGAAATTAAAGTAGGTTAGGGTAGCCTGGGGTTGGGGGTGGGTTGCTAACTTATAAGGGATGATCAGGGAAGGCCTCTCTGATAAGGTGACATTTGAGCAGGGACGTGAAGGAAGTGAGGGAATGAGCAGTGCAGATATCTCAAGTACAGGAAACATAAAGTGCAAAGGCCCTGAGGCGGGGAGTATATAAAAAGGAACATTGTAAAGGCCAGTGCACTAGAAGAGGAGAGTAGGAGAGAAGCTCTGAGATGTAAAGGTAGGGGTGGGAGATGGAGATCACGTAGGGCCTCGTAGGTCATTGAACAGATTTTGGTTTTTATTCCAACTCAGAAGTGAGGACAGTGGAGGGCTCTGAGCAGAGAAAGTGACATGACCTCAACATTTCTTTTCTTTTCTTTTTTTTTAAGATTTAATTTATTTTTGGCTGCGTTGTATCTTCACTGTTGCACGCGGGCTTTCTCTAGTTGCGGCGAGCAGGGGCTACTCTTCGTTGCGGTGCGTGGGCTTCTCATTGCGGTGGCTTCTTTTGGTGTGGAGCACGGGCTCTAGGTGCGCAGGCTTCAGTAGTTGTGGCACACGGGCTGAGTAGCTGTGGCTTGAGGGCTCTAGAGCGCAGGCTCAGCAGTTGTGGCACATGGGCTTAGTTACTCCGTGGCATGTGGGATCTTCCTGGGCCAGGGATCGAACCTGTGTCCCCTGCATTGGCAGGCGGATCCTTAACCACTGCACCACCAGGGGAGTCCTTAACTTTTTCATGTAAATAATTATGGGGATTATTTAACGTGTAGGCCCAGTTACCTATCTCTCTTCCAGTCCTTGCTAGGGGCCAAGAAGAGTGCCTGGTACATAGCTGTCACTCAGTAAATGCTTGTTTAATAAGTCCTGAAGATTGGTTGTGATTCCAGAGGCACACGGGGAGGAATGACCGACACTTGAAGTGGGAAAAGACTGGGGGTGGGGGGATAGGGGGATCCAACTTCTAAATGAGAGGATGATATCAGATTTGAGAAACACCTTGGTCCAGCAGTGAAAAGAGGTCATGAGTTTCAGTCCAGGTTGTGCTGCTTACTTGCTGTTTGACCTTGAGAAAAAGCCTTTCTTATATCTGGGCTCTACCCCTAAAACCAGGACACTGGGTAAGGTGATCCCCTAAGGCACCTTCAGTCCTGACTAGACTCTATTACAACACTTCAAAAAAAATTGTGGTAAATACAAATAACATAAAATTTACTGTCTTAACCATTCTATGATAATATTTTTTGGGGGGCTTCCCTGGTGGCGCAGTGGTTGTGAATCTGCCTGCTAATGCAGGGGGCACGGGTTCGAGCCCTGGTCTGGGAAGATCCCACATGCCGCGGAGCAACTGGGCCCGTGAGCCACAACTACTGAGCCTGCGCGTCTGGAGCTCATGCTCCGTAACAAAAGAGGCTGCAACAGTGAGAGGCCCGCGCACTGCGATGAAGAGTAGCCCCCGCTTGCCACAACTAGAGAAAGCCCTCGCACAGAAACGAAGACGCAACACAGCCAACATAAATAAATAAATAAATTTTTAAAAAATTAAAAAAAAATATTTTTTGTTCCCTCTTGCATCCTGGTGGAGCTGAAGCATCTGCTGCCACAGTGCTGGCGGGGTCTGTGGTCCCCTCCAGGAACAGCTGAGAAATGAAGACCATTACACACACCGTGGGCAAAGAGGTAGGACGACTTGGCCCCAGAAGTGGGAGTGGGAGTGGCAGCAAACTTTGCCTTGGAGGCAAGAGGGGAAGGCATGAAGCTTTGTTGAGGTACCTACCATGCCCTAGGCCCTGGCGATGCTCTCTACAGACCAGCTCCTTTATGTCTTGCTTTAATCCTTTAGAGGCAGACCTCCTGTTTTTATTTTGCAAATGGCCCAGAGAAGTTAGGAAACTTGCTTAGGGTTGATTGGCTAGTCTGTAAGGTTAGAATCCAGATCTATCTGAAAGTTTACAACCTTTGAAATGAACTACCACCCTTACATGGCATCCTACCACTGGGCCCTGTGACGCTGGGCAGGGCCTGCTGGCACAGCTCTTTACTGAAGAACATTCGTGGCCAATTATGAACGGGCCTGCAGTATAAGGAATGGGAGAAAATATTTCTTTACTGTTCCCATTGGGCTTTCTCTCCTTCCATTCATGTCCATTTCAAACGGGTGCCATGTAGTTGCTCTTTCTTTGGTCTTTCTTCCTCCTCCTCCTCCTCCTCCTTCTTCTTCCTTTTAAAGTGTTCTTGGTCTCCCATCTCTATGTCTTAACTGCCTAGGGTCTAGATCTTGGGTCAGCAAGTTCCATGCCCAGCTCTATCTTGTCAGGCCTTGGTGGAGGTTTGCATGTCTCAGAGCGGAGCACCTAATAACATACAAACCTTCTGTGGCTACTAAAGATGGCTTCTGTTGTGCTAAAAGGCCAGTCCCTTCCAGGAGAAAAAAAAAAATGAAAGGGCCAGAGAACTCCAGCTTGCGACAATATTTTCAAAAGTTTTCAATTAAGAAATTAAGGGGTCCCCCTGAGCCCAATCTTCAGTTCACTCAGAGAAACAGCACAGTGACCCCACATGATAACAAATAAGCAAAGCTCCATCACCCAGCCACAAGGAGATGTGTAAACCAAGTCTTCACCTGTCTGCTGGCTCTTTGAATGAGGACGGAGAGGTATTTTGATTCCGGGAGGAAATGCAGGTCTCTGTTGGGGGTAGCGTGGTGGGCTCTGGGAACAGTGGCTGGCTGGTCAAAAATTCAAGACTCCTCCTGTGAGCCAGCACTGCCTGCTCCAGGAAGTTCTCACCCTTTTCGCTCCCTGTGCAGTGAGGCCCAGCCTAGGCTCTGCAGTACCCAGGGCTTCTCCAGGGTAACCTGAAAATCCTCTGGCAGTTCACAATTATTCTGTCCTTTAGCAAGCTCACATCCTTTTTATTGAGGGCTAGATATCAAGGATATTTTAAATGACTAGGTAATGTTCCTATGTAAATGAATAATAGTAGCTAAAATATATCCAACTATGACAATGAGCAAGGGACTGGACTTTGTTGTCTTATTTCTCATGATAAAGGTGGAGTCTCCATTTTACACATGAGAAAACTGAGGCTTGAGAGGTTATGTGATTTCTCCAAGGTCATACAATTAATCAATGGCAGGGCTGAGAATCAAATTCAGGTAATCTGATTCCAACAGCTGTACTCTTTATTGCTCAACACTGAGCTTTAAGCATCTACTTGGGAGCCCAGAGAAGGGGAGCCTAGCTCAGCCTGGGGAGTGAGGAAAGGGTGCCCAGAGGAGGCGAGGCCTAAGCCAAGCCTTGAGGCAGGAGCAGGCATAAGCCAACGGGCTGAGAAGGGAGAGGATGGTTTGGGGTCGTAGTCCACATACAGACACCAGGGAGAGGAAGAGAATGACTTTGTCTGCAGTGGAGCAAAGTGGCTGCAGTTCTGGATCTGAGGTGGAGAGTGGCAGGATGGAAGCAGAGTCCAGATCCTGAAGGGCCTTGAATTTAGACTGGATCCTGAAGGCAATGGGGGAGCCATGGGGGCTCTCAGCAGGCAAGTTCACAAAATCAGCTTCGCTTGTTGACAGTGCCTCTGGCCAGCGTGGGGAGGTTCGTCTGTAGAAGGCAATGGTGGCAAATCAGAACTGGAGTCAGGTGCCTGGGTTTGAATGCCAGCATTTCCACTTGAAAGTTATACAAGTTGCTTCTTCATATCTTTAAGCCTCAGTTTATTTGTGAATGGGATATAATAATACCTTGCAGAGTTGTTGAGGTGAGTAAGAGTGAATCTAAGCAGAATGTTTAGCAGAGTTGTACCCTGGCACCCAGGAGGTGTTCAATAAATATTAGCTTCTCTGTGCCAGACGGGAGGTATTGAGCAGGGCTATGATTTGGATGAAAGGAGAGTGCTCTGCCTTTCTGACTTTGCTCCCTATAAGCCTTCCACATTGATTGCCTGGGGCCAGAATCTTATCAGGGACTTTTACATTATTTTGCCCAAGGTCTATCTGTTTCAAGAGAGATAATGCTCATAAAGTGCTTAGCAAAGACCAGACACACAGTAATCACCCGATGCTTGTAGCTATTAAGTTAGGAAATGAAACTAGCTCAGAAAAGAATTAACAGTTAAGCAATGATCAGTCTGTTATCACCCTAGTATAAATGGGAAGCCAAATTCTTTCCTGGGAACAGGTTTCCCTTGGGATAAGGAAGTCTGAGATCTGGAACATAGAAGGAGAATCTGGGGAACTGCAGGACCACTTGGAATTTTTCCTGGAGCCAGTCACGTCTAGAGAAGAGCAGAAAAATCCAATCCCAGGTAAACAGGTGTTACAAATCCAAATGGTTTAGGATTCCAGAGTATGAAGTAGCTCCTGCCTTCCAGTCTGGAGATGGGGGATTATGCTTCCTTTTCTACACTAGGAGCTGTGAAACCCTCTCCAGAAAAATGCAGTTGTGGTATCACCCTCTTCCAGATGCTTTTTCCCAGAGGGAGCTTTTGGAGGTCCCAGGGACTGTCAAGAATTAAGCAACCACGATGTGTAGAGCTTTATGTGAATTGAAAAAAAAAAAAAAGGCAGTGTGAGGCAGTATCGCAGGAGGCAGAACGCAGCTCTAATTTTGTCTCTGCCAACTACACTCTCCATGTGACCTTGGCAAAGTCTCTTGTCCGTTTCGAGCCTCAATTTTCTCAGCTTCTTCTGTGTGTGATGGTATTGAGCCTCCCTGTGCCTCAGTCTCTACATTTGTGAAATGTAGAGACTCTTTCACAGGACTGTGTGAGATAATGAACTGCTCAGTGCCTGGTTACAGTTATTACCTGGCTTGCTCCCTGATCTCTGCAATTCTTTTCCCCTCAATGCTCCTGTGCTTGGACAAGACCCCAACTGGGGGTGGAGTGTGTGGGCAGGGTGTGGGGGGGTGTTGGCTGGTCCTGCTGGGGAGAAAAGGAGCTTATCACCAAGCGTTACGCCCGCATAGGACACCGGGAAGCCGACCACTGGCTGCTGGTCAAAAGGCGCTCCAGTCTCTGGGCAGGCCTTGAAAGAATCCGTCCACAGATCCCCAAGTTAAGGCTGCTGATTAGATAAGGAGGGTCGGATCAGGTCCCCAGGCAACTTGGGAAGCGGCAAGGTTCATTCGGACGAATGAACCTGGATTTCAGATCCAGGTTTGTCCCTGTCCTTTCCTGGCTGGATGACCTTGGGCCGGTCACTTTCCCTCTCTCAGACTCAGCGTGCTCTGGAAATGGGGCTCCTCATCCCGCTCACCTCTCTGAGTGGACAAGGGCGAAATGTAGACACAATGGACGCGAACTCCGTTAAGGGCCGGCGAGTGCTATTTGTTATGCTAATAGGTCCACCCGGCGGGCTCCTATCCAGCGGTTTCACTCCGGTTAAGCAGTTCCTCCCACCGTAACCGAGGTTTCTCGCCTCACTGCCTCCCGCCCCTACGGACAGGGCTCTGCGGACCGCAGGCTCCAGGGCCGTTACCATTGTTCTTCGAGGCTGGGCGGCAGAGGAGGGATCTCGCAGACCAGACTTCGCCTTTGGTCTCTCCTTCCGCCCCGCACCCCAGCCGCAGCGAGCCTGGAAGCCCCTCTAGCCGATCTTTCCCGAGGAAGCGAGTCGGCCCCGGAGAACTGCCGAACGGCGGCCGAAGGCGCCCCCGAGTGTTTCCGAAGAACCCCGACCTCTCGCAGTCTCCGGAAAGAGCCGAAGGAGCTTCTCACCCTCGGCCTCCCGAACTACTCCGAAAAGGCCCGAAGTTTTCCGAGCGGCCGTCCTGCCGGACTGCTGGAGGCGGCCGCAGCGCCATGTTGGATGCTCTGCTTGTTGAGTGAAGAAAATCCGCCGGCATCGCCTGAGCCCCGCTACCGAGAAGGGCGCCGCTTCCCCCGGGGAGGGGGATAAAGACCCCCTGCCGCCGGCCCATGAGGATATTGCCGTGAAAGG
>NW_020175402.1:236830-256200 GCF_003031525.2 Neophocaena asiaeorientalis asiaeorientalis | reverse complement strand
GTGGTGCCTGTGACCAGCCCTGCAGGGAAGGCTTTTCTCTGATTGTTGTGAGGACTACACCCTCCTCATCTCCCTTCAGCTCCCCCTGCAGCGGGGCATGGTGGGCTTCTCTAATTATTATTATTAATACATAATAAACTCTATTGGTAAATTTCCTGTATGAAACTAAACTCAGCTCGTTCTTGAGGTAAGTTGGATTTTAAATCTACGGTGAAATTTTGCAGAAAGCACTCCCTCTGGGTAGTGTTTTTTAGCGATTGGGGGAGTTGTGGTTTGTGGTGGAACGCGATCTAGGGAGGAAATGTTAAACCGGACGCTTCCCTGCGTTTGACCTTTTTAAAGGAAGAGGAAATTAACAGACATTACCCATCACCCCCAAAAGTCTCACTTCTTGGAAGGCTTGTGTTATGCTGAATATTTTTAAAGGGCTTTCAGTTACTCTTCATAGGCCTGATGTCCAGAGGGTACCAGGGACCCTGAAGGAGAGTCTAGTATTGAATGTGTCTAATTTCATGTTATTTGCTTGATTGTAGAATTTTTGGACAGCTTTGATTAAAAAGACTTGGTGACGGGGTATTTTAGTTAAAAACCAGCCGGTGAAGGTAAAACATTGAGTTCATGAATTTCACGGAGACTTAGAAAGGCATTATTAGCTACCTTAGAATAACATTTCATCATCCATCCCTCCCCCCAATCCGTTGTATTTGTGTAAATCAATAAATAATCATTGGATGTTAGATGTGTTTTTGTATTTGTGTCATCGTGTGTTTGACTTTTAGAGAGAGTAGGGTATTTGAGCAAGTGAGAAGCTAACTGCTGTGAGGTCCACAGATTATTTCACAGTCTGTAGTTTGATTCTTGTCTGTGTCCATTGCTTTGAGAAGGGGAAGGTATCTCCCTTCTAGAGTCATTCCAGGTCATCGTTTTGGTTTCTGTCAAGTGCCATTTTCTCTGTTCTTTGAATATTGTTAGTCCACATTTTTTCAATCGAAGCAGTGGTGGCGCAGAGTAAGATAAATTCCATTCCAGTGTCATGTGTGTACTGATTTCATAAGGTTGAACTGCAAGATTCTGTTCAATTAAGGATTGTTCACCAATGAGAATGGTTAGGGATTCCTAAGTGTTTGTTGCTCCTCGAAAACCTGGTTAGTTTTGATCAGTATCCCTAGTTGCTTTACTCTGGGGGAAGAAGTTTGGCTGATATGCCTACTTCAAGGTGGAATTCACTGCTGGATCTCTTAAACATATCTTGACTTAATGCTTTGTGAGTTTAAATTCCTTTTTAATTTTAGTTTTTTTTTTTTCTGGTCTTGATTGCCCATATTTGGTTAGGGCTCTAAGTTTCTACACTGCGCCACCAAGTAAATTATTCCTTACCTGCATCTTGGAGCTGTTTTGGAAATTAAATGAAAGGAGGTCCATAGTTATGTGTTCTTGACTACAGAGTGATAAGTAAGGACTTGAGTACTGAATATGACAGTGTTTGGTGAATTTGGTGGTGTTACTTGGACACAAAGAGCTGTGACTTGAGTGTTTCAAGTGTACTTTTTCTCAGCGCATTTCACAAAGGAAGGACTTATAAAAGTTGTGAGTTGGTTGCAACATAAAAGTAGTTACTACTACTGCAACAGTTGTTAAAGGGGATTTAAGATGTAATTTCTAGTGGAAATAACTTTTATACCTGTACGTAGTAATATAGGATACTTGGTTTTATGTGGCTTTAAGTTTTTACTTTGCCTCATGTCATCGAAGTAAGATTAAATTTTCTTCTTGATGTATTTCACAATTCTATTATCTTCTCTTTGCTTTACACATTGAAAGGTTACAAACTGCTAAAATCTAAAAGCTTGTATAGTAAATGAAGTGTAGATTACAGATTTCATTAGAACATACCAATGGTGAAATGTTATCAGTGGTAATGGGGAATTGGTTAAAAATGGATTGAAATAGAGCAATTCTGCTTTTGTACACTGAGTGTGACTGAGTGTGGGAATTTGTATTTGTTTGATGAAACCACTTTCCAAACCACAAACCGTTGTATATAAGTTGATACAGATTGAAGCATTGAGACTGGAGTGCAAATTTGGAGTTGCTCTTTCTATGGCTTGATTAACTCTCCAGTTCCTCAAAATATACGGGTGTAGTTGTGTTTGAATTAAATTAATAAGTTCAGATAGTATTTTAAATTTGTAAAAATATTAGAGATTCATGTAACAAGATGTCCTTCGTTTGTACTTAGGGTTCAAGTGACAAATCAGAAATGATAGTGAATTTGAATTTAAATTCACTGCTTAAGTAAGCATTGGTATGGCGTGGCAGGCTCATAAGGCCATTTCATGGAAAGAATGCCTTTGACTGCTGAGAGGCAAGGGATGGGGCATGGCAGAGGGTGGGCAGGAATGGTGAGGATGAAAGAAGAAGATAAACCCTGATATAAAAAGTGCTAATGGCAAGGGAGAAATATGCTTAGAGTTTTATAACATAATCCAGTATGAATAGTTTATGAAATTGGCACTTTAGGATACTTGCCTTGAGATTTGCTCACCTCAGCTTCCCAGTATGCGGTTCCAAGAATCTCAGTAGTGATTCTTAACCTTTTGTGGGTAACAAACAACTTTGACATTTTGATGAAAGCTTGTAGATCCTCTCCACAGAAAATTGTACATGCGTAGAAAATCTTGCTTACATTTTCAGGGAGTTCTTGGGTCCCCATTAAAAGCCTAATTCTTTAGATGGAAATTGCTCACCCTTGAGATAAAGATAAATGAGTTTGAATTCAGGTCCCCAAGTAGTTCTGACTTAAACAGAATAATTTTGCAGTCTGTTATGAATACACAGTGTTCTATTTATATGGAAAGACTTCAGGGTGTAATTTCTCTCAGGGCTGCTGACACTTCTGGGGAGTCTAGTTACTGTTTGGGGGGAGTTGGTTTGGTTAAGAAATCAGAGCAGTGGGTTCTTTAAAGGAACTAAATTTGGTAAAGGCCTGTGGTGACCCAAAAATGACTTGTGTCCTCAGCTATTTTGTCTTAGATATGACATATATTAAAAGCAAATATTCCCTTTTTTTTTTTGGTATTACAGTTTTCCTTTTTTTGAGCTCTGTGTTGATTCTCAGTTTTGTAGGCTGAAGCTAATATTTGCTTTCTTCTTTTTTGCCTCTACTAAAGCTAAATCTGAATAATAACAATAGTGTTCATTTATTGAGTGCCTACTATTCTAGGAGCCATACATACATGATTTTATTTAATTCTCACAAGGACTGTAATGAGTCTGTATATATTCCTCATCTGTAAAATACTGTCTGTATTTTACAGATGAGGAAACTAAAGTTCAGAGAAGTTAAGTAACATTCCCACAGTTGTCTCTCTAGTAAGTAGTGGACTGCAGTTCAGACCGTGGCTCCAAAGCTTATGAATGTCCTTTGTAGTATGCTGTGCTACTTCTTACCAAGTCTGCACGTGGAAGTGGAAGGAAGGATACCCTCCCATATTTTTTTTTTTTTTTTTTTACCCTCCCATATTTGATAGCTAGGGGAAGTCTGTGTAAAGTAAAGGAGCTCTTTGGAGTAATCTAGAATGCACTGATGCTGCACCTTGTTTTAATTAGCTCATAGCCACACACTGCTAGACAAGTAGGTTATCTTTACCTCATTGAGTCTTAAAGCATAGGAATAGGCCTGCCACATTTGATTCAGTGCATGTTTCTGCTTGTTCAGATGTTAGCAAGGCCTCCAGCAAAATTCCTTTATAACTAGCAACTAGAACTCGGTAGCTTACGCAGTGGCCAGCAGTCTGTTTACTCCTGAGCCCCACCATCAACAAAGATGGATCTGTGCTTTGGGAGAGCAGATCCTCATCATCCTCTTCTAGCAAGGGAGAGAGGGAGACCAATGCAAGATGGAGATAAAGAAGGAAGAAAGTTAGATGCCTGAGGCACATCAGCTCACATCAGTCACATCCTGCTGCTACTCCCTGTCCTAGGCTTATGGGTATTTTCTGTCAAACTGAGAATTTAAATTACCTAAGGACTGATATGGTGCTTTTCCACATTGGGGTTTCTGATAAGATTTTTACAAAACGTCTGCTAAAAAATGTTTGAAACCCATGTTTTAAATCATAATAGGGTTGCTATTTGTATTGGAGCTTTAATCTAAGTGGCAAGTTTTAAAATTGTTCATTTATCCAGCACCTACTGTGTGCCATACTCAGTGCTAGGTCTGGGGTTGAAATCTTTGCCCTCAAAGAACTTGGTCCAGACAGGTAAACGGACAGAATACCATGAGGCAAGTACAATAACTCTGCTATAAGAGTCTAGCCTGGGGGAAGGAGGAATTAGGGCTTCCTAGAAGAAATCTGAGCTAAATTAGAAGGATGAGTAAGAATTACCCAAGGTTTACCCAGAGCTTTCACCTTCTGCCTGCTGACTTTTCACAATTCCTTTGCTGTTGCTGCTGCATAGAAATTTAGTACTAAATGGATTTCAGGCATGTTTCAGGTTTTTAGCAGGAGCAGAGAAGCTAGAAGGAGGTACCAGAGAACATGGTAATCAAAACACAATTGCTGTAGATTCAAAATATCTTCTGCATCATAATATGAGGAATTAGAGCATGAGAAGGTATGTAACAGATCTGATCTGTGTGGTTGGTTCTTTCCTGGTCTGCTTCACACTCATCCCATAATACCCCCCTGCCCTTCTGGTATTAGACTTTGGCCGGAAAGCAGTACCTGCTGGCCTTAAAATATAGGTTTTACTTGGTGTATTGAGAAGTCCACCTGATTTGGAGTAAAAAAAAAAATCTGGATTCAAGTTTGGCTTTTCCTTTTCTTTTTTTTTTTTTGCGGTACACGGGCCTCTCACTGTTGTGGCCTCTCTCGTTGTGGAGCACAGGCTCCGGACGCGCAGGCTCAACGGCCATGGCTCACGGGCCCAGCCGCTGCATGGCATGTGGGATCTTCCCGGACCGGGGCACGAACCCGTGTCCCCTGCATCGGCAGGCGGACTCTCAACCACTGTGCCACCAGGGAATCCCTGGCTTTTCCATTTTAATGTGTTATCTTGGACTAGTCACATAACTACTTTGGGCATCAGTTTCCCCTTCTCTAAAACGAAGGGGTAAGACTAGTTTATAGTTTACAGAGTGATACTCTTGAATTGTAATGGCTTTTAACTCTGAAGATTATGGTTTGAGGTTTGTTTTGTTCTTGCAAGTAGGCGGGAAGGATTTATAGAGACCTGTTAATGGTTTCTTAGTTTGTCTGATGGTCAGTGACACGTTTCTGTGGTGACTTACTGATACTAGAGGCATTCTGACGTGGATCATAGGGAAGGCAGCTTGCTCATATGAGAAGAAACCTCTGGTTTTTGTTTTATTAATGTTAGATTTAGCCAAACAGACTGAAATACTTCTATGACTTTAGTAGTGAAGACTATATGGTCTGTGGTGGGATGGCTTGAGGCTGTAAAATAAGGTTGCCACCATGGTCAGATGCTGCCTTGCTCTGGGTGATGATCCAGTTAGTTCATTTATGAGGTATGAGGGAAAGTAAGTTCTGAAGTAAACTCCTGTGATGAGAAAATCTATTTTTACTTTAGGAATAATACTTCGAGCTAATATAATATGAAATGAAGTATTTCCTGATTATTAGGTAGGCACCTGACTTCAAGTAATGTGTAAACTGCAGGTGAGATTTACATGGATGAAATATTGCAGGATCCCAAGATACTTCTGAATTCTCAATTGGTTCCTAGTTCTTTGGCTTGCTGCCAACCGGAAGTTTTTCACTCTGCTATACTCTTAACTGAAATTTGAGGTAGTTTGAACTATTTAAAGTACATTTGAAATTTGTCAGTTTTTATGATCTTTATTAACTAATAACTTGTTTTGTACTTTTTTGAGCCCTGTGTGTGTGTTTCCTGACTCTTCTGAGACATTAAATTTTATCTGTAGAGAATGTAAACTCCATAAAGGCAGAGATTTTTGTCGCTTTTGTTCACTATTGAATTGCTAGCACCTATAACAGTGCTTGGCAGGTAGTAGGAAGTCTCTAAGTATTTGTTGAATGAAATGTTGATTAAGTTAGAGTTGAGGAATCAGTTTAAGATAAGTTTTGGAGTAATAGAGATGGCATCACAACACACTTTTCACACTCAAAGCTGCCCTAAATTGTTTGCACTGATGTGTGATTAATTGAAAATAGTTTCATAATTTCCTTTGAGGTGGCATAAGCATTGACCCAGTTTACATAGCCATCTAAAATGGCTGGGTTACATTTGAAGTATAGATACCGAGGATTAGAATTTGTATAAAGGCCAAGGAGAAAAAACATTTATAGTCAAATGTAACTATTAACATTTTTGTTTTATAATTATGTGTAACACATCATCAATTCAGAAAATTTTTAAATATGGAAAAGTAAAAAGTCAGTCATAATCTTAATACATAGAGATAACCACTGTTTAACATTTTAGTTTATTTCTTGTCCTTTTTTCTATGGACTTTAATTTTAATGGACTTAAAATCTGCCCTTTTTTGTAACATAAGGTTAAATTACATACAGTTTTGTATCTTGCTTATTTTGTTAGTGAACTATCTGCCAGCAGAAACTACTTTTTGAATAGTTTTATTCTTCATCAATTTGGAATGAACTATTTTTGTTTCTTTGGAAAGGTCTTCTTTCACCTTTGGCTTGTAGCTCAGAAGTTATCACTGCACATTAGAAAGAGAAGGGCTGAAACCATTATCAAGAAGTCAGACATTTTTGACTTGTGCCTATAATGTTTTGCATTATTTATGACATTAAAACTTGATCTAACTTCACAGATTTCCCCCCTACAGTTACGTACATTTAAAAAATTATTCCTTTGAATCCATCTTCATCCATATATTCAATCATACTTAAAAAAGACGTGGCCAGGGTGGTATTTGCTAGTTATGAATTGTATGCATGTGTTATATTGCCTTGATTCCTTTAATTGGTTTTCAACAAACGTTGGTATTATTTGGAGTGATTGAGGAGGGAGGAAAAGACCATATGTGGTCTCATGTGGAGTTAGGGAAATAAGATTGAAGCATGGGAACAAACAGAATTTTGGAATAACAAGGGGGAAAACTAGGTGGCAGTAGAAATAAGTACAACCAGTTTTGAGCCAGAATACAGTATTTTTACATTGAGAATGGAAAGGACTGAACCTTGAAGATAGAATGGAGGAATGTAAGAAGGAAAGGGTGACTCCTGACTCTTTCTAGGCCCTAGAAAATAGCGTATAAAAAACAGAATTTGAACTGAAAGATGAATTTTTAAAAAATTAAAAAGAAGAGTTTAAGACTGTAGTCAGGGTTTGGTTCGGCAGAGAGGAATGAATTGTGGTGAGTGGGTGATCAGCATGAACAAAGATTTGGGCCTGAAATAAGCACAGTGTATGCTGGATTGTAAGGGTCCTGCTCAGTATGCTTGGAGTGGAGGAGTCTTGAGGTTGAATGCTTGAGAAAATGGATCTGGATTCTAGAGGACTTTGAATGAATAAGAGAAGAGGTTAGACCTCACTTGTGTAAAACCATTGCTCTTTTTTTTTGGACAGCTTTATTGAGATATAATTTGCATACCATACAAGCCACCCATTTACAGTGTACAGTTCCCAGTTCTCTCTGCCCTAGGCAAGTACTAATCTACTTTCAGCCTATAGAGATTTGCCTATTCTGGACATTTCATATAGGAATAATACAATATATGGTCTTTTGTGAGTGGTTTCTCTCACTTTGCATAATTTTTTTGTGGTTCATCTATGTTGTAGCGTGTTGTGCGGTACGCGGGCCTCTCACTGCTGTGGCCTCTCCCGTTGCGGAGCACAGGCTCCGGACACGCAGGCTCAGCGGCCATGGCTCACGGGCCCAGCCGCTCCGCGGCATGTGGGATCTTCCCGGGCCGGGGCACAAACCAGCATCCCCTGCATCGGCAGGTGGACTCTCAACCACTGTGCCACCAGGGAAGCCCTGTAGCGTGTTTTAGAACCTTTTTTTTTTAATTGTCGGAGAATATTTCAAGTATTACATTTTTTTCATTCATCTGTTAATGGACGTTTGGGTGGTTTAAACTTTTTTACTATTATGAATAATTATGCTATGAATGTTTTTGTGTGGATGTATGTTTTCATTTCTCTTGAGTATATACCTAAGAGTACAGTTGCTGGGTTTTATGAGGTAACTCCATGTTGATTAACTGCCAAACTGTTTTCCAGAGTGACTACCATTTTACATTCCTACCAGCAAATGAAGGTTCCAACACTTGGCATTGTATATGTCTTTTTGATTATAGGCCGTTCTAGTGGGTGTGAAGTAGTATCTCATTGTGGTTTTGATTTGCTTTTCCTTGATGACTAATGATGTTGTGCATCTTTTTGTGGGCTTATTGGCCATTTGTCTTTGGAGAAATGTCTGCTCAAATCCTTTGCCCAGTTTTTAGCTTGGTTGTCTTTTTATTATTGAGTTGTAAGAGTTCTTTATATATTCTGGATACAAGTCCCTTTTCAGATATAACATTTGCAAATATTCTTTCCCATTCAGTGGGTCATCTTTTCACTTTTCACCCTCTGAAGCAGAAAAGTTTTTAATTTTGATGAAGTCCAATTTATGTTTTTCTTTTGTCACTTGCACTTTCATATTGTGTCTGAGAAGGCTTTGACTAATTCAAGGTCATGAAGATTTACTTCTTTGTTTACTTCTAAGAGTTTATAATTTTAGCTTGTACATTTAAGTCTCTGATCCATTTTGAGTTAATTTTTGTGTATGATGTTAAGTAGGGGGTTCAAGTTTATTTTGCATTTGGATATCCAGTTGTTTCCGTGCTATTTGTTGAAAAGACTGTTCTTTCCTCATAGAATTGTCTTGGCACTTTGTCAAAAATCAATTGCATTTCTTTCATTTTTTTTTTTTTTTTGGGAAACTGGTGATGAAAACAGTAGTTTTGAAGATTTATTTGGTTGAAGTGTGCAAGTTGAAATAAGAAACAGGAAAGATTAGGAGAGTAGGAATGGCATCACAGAACTATGTGTAAGGTTTTATAATCCATTAAATGTTTGAGATTTAGTGAGGTGTGCTAATTTTTAATGACTTATTGAATAAACAGACTTTGACCATTTCTTCCTTTTGTATAATGCCTAGAACTATTCAAAAGAGATTTTGCCTGCTTCTATTAAGATAATTCCTATTAGGCAGTGATAATTTTGTAAGAAGTAAAGTATGGGCATTTGACTACTTTGCTGTCCTGTGAAGAATTGAAATTGTAAGTTACAAATTCTTGGGTTAATTGTATTTCACATAGAATGTTAGTTCTGCCTAAATCATTTATGTAATTTTCAAGTTAAATTTGATTTTTTTATTTATTAGGTTATACCCTCAGTCTATGCTAATGTTTCTTTATATTATTATAAAGAAACAAAATAGAGAAATACTGCTAATCTCTAACAGGATTCTTTTTACTATTTAGGAAAAGACCACATTAAAGAGGAGGCTCTGTATAACCTTTCAAGTCTGATAAAAACAGGGTTTATTTGCTTTGGATGAAGATTTTCCACACACAGGAAACTTCTTCAGTGACTTGAAATATTACAGTGTGGGAATGGGGTTACTGATTTTTAAAGATTATGTCTGTCTACTTTTTAAGTTTTATAAATTACTATGCATATCTTTAGCTCAGCTCTTACTAAATATGCAAAGGAAGTGGGTCTTAATTAACCTAAATGTAGAATTTTAAGGACATCAACACCTTGTTAATATTGTTGAGTCTTTGAGGCTAATATGTCATATTCAGCTGATACTTTCAATATTACATTGCTGATCTTTTTCAGAAATAATAGAATTTGGAACCAGTCCAACTTCCTGAGGTGACTGCTGTTTCAAAAGCATACAGCAGAGTACTTAACCTTAGCTTATTACCTTTTATGCTGTGACTGGGTGAGTACTTGAATGTGGTACATTTTAGGCAAGGCAGTGAAAACTGAATGCTGCTCTGGAAAGTCAGTGATTTCATTCTTGACCTTTAAAAAATCATATTTAAAAAATTGAAGCATGTAAGTATGCATTAGCTTACTTTCGCAATACATAAGTCTACTTTGGGGAATCTACTCGTCCAACTTTCTGGCCCCCTCCCTCAGGGGCGTTTGTTCAGAGGCTAAGGGAAATGAGGATGACTTGCCTAAGCATCAAGTTGATGCCAGCTCAAACTGATTTGAGATCTTTAATAACATGAACTACTTTGACCTACTAGTAGGGTAACCGAAGATCCCCTTTCTTCTCCTGTAATGGTCCTGGTTTGGATGGTAAAGTATAGGGTCATCCTACCTAGTAACCATTATATAGCTTAGAAAATTAGGCATCTTTATGCTATTTCTAGATATGTTACTAAAATGCTTTGTGAGGCAGCAAAACATTTTATATCCTTTGGTCCAACAATTTGTATTTGACCTTGTAGTTATTATAGAAGTCTTTGACATTAGCATGTCAACAAAGTAGGAACAAAGTATTGTCAGCTCCCTTTAAAAAAAAAAACAGAACTTGATTTGAACTAATTTTAGACTTGCAGAAAACCTGCCAAAATAGTAGGAAGAGTTCCCTTGTATCTCTCACCTCCTTCCCCTACTGTTAGCATCTTCCATAACCAGTATAATCATCAAGAACAGGAAATTACCATTGATACAGTATTTTCAGCTAAACTACAGACCTTATTAGAATTTTTACCAATTTTTCCACTATCCTTTTAGTTATTATTTTTCTTTAGTCTTTTCCAGTCTGTGTCTTTCCTTTATCTTTCATGACCTTGATGCCTTTGAAGACTACCAGTCAGTTATTTTGTAGAATGTCCCTCAGTTTGGGTTGATTTGATGTTTTCTCATGATCAGAATGAGGTTATGAATTTTGGTAAGAATAGCAGAATGCATCCTTTCGTAGTGTATCATATCAAGAAGTTTGATAGTGTATTATACTAAGAAATTCCTGATGTCCGTATGTAATGGTTACTTTGATTACTTGGTTAGATTGGTGTCTGCATGGTGGGTCATTCTACTGTGGCGTTACTATCTTTCTCTTTGTAGTTGATAAGTATCTTGTGGAAGACTTTGCAAATACTGTTTCTCCTCAAACTTTGGCCCACTAATTTCAGCAACTGGTGGATCTTAACATGCAACGTTTATTAAGTTTGTGGTTGCATAATTGGGGCTATTTCTCTCTTTCCTTCTACATTTATTAATTGTAATTCTGCTGTGAGGAAGAGCTCTCCTCCATTTATTAATTTATTCTATTGTATATTTATATCATCACGGAGTCACGGATATGTATTATTATTATTTGTTTTGTTGCTCAGATTAATCCAACTTTGCCCATTAGGAGTTCCTTCAGATTGGCTTCTGTGTTTTTCTACCCAGCCACCAACCTGGTTTTTTTTTTTTTTTTTTTTTTTTTTTGCCATGCTGTGCAGCTTGCAGGATCTTAGTTCCCCCACCAGGGATTGCACCCAGGACCCTAGCAGTGAAAGTGAAAGAGGCCTAACCACTGGACTGCCAGGGAATTTTGGCCCCCCCCCCCCCTTTCTTTTTTAAAGCATTTCTTTACTTTCTGGCACCACAAGATGTTTCAGGTTCATACTGTATTTTTCTTGCCTCAATGCTCTGATCAGCCACTTCTCCAAGAAATCCTGACTCTTTTTATTGGAAAATGGTGTTAGTGACCAAGCTCTGGGCCGAGGTGTGTTCAGTGTTACTGGAATGTCATTGCTTCTAGGCCCTTTTGGCAGGCAAAATATATATATATATACTAACCCACTTGTATACACATTATCTGTATTTCTGTATTTGTGTATACATTAAAAACCACGACTTTATACTAATAGCTCGAGTTCCACTGCAATGCCACCCAGTTTGTTTTAACATTCCCCTTTTCCTTATTTATTAAATATCTCCGATAATGAGAAACCTGGCTCTCATTATCTATAATCTACTCAGCTAATTATAGTATACACATAAAAAGTTTGAGAATTGCTAACCCTATTCCTCTACTTTTAGTTTTGATTGTTTATTTTGGATATGTGAAACATTACTCTGGTTCTAAGAGTCTGAGTTATATTTAAAAAAAAAAGATATACTCAGAGAAGTGTTACTTCTATCTCTGCTACCCAGTTTCTCTTTCCCCCTTCTTTCCCACCTGTACCTAGAGGTAACCAATCTCTTAATTTCTGGTTTCTTTCCTGTATTTCTTTTATACAAATGAGTAGATACCTGTACATTTTCTTATATCCCTTTTCTTACATGAAGGTAGCCATGTGCTCGTGAATCCCCTGATTCCTTGAGTTCTAGTTTTCTCATCTGTAAAATGAGGAAAATAGTACGCCTCTCCTTTTCAAAGGGTTACGATAATGATTGAGATAATGAAAGAGAAAATGCTTTCTAAACTTTATGATGGCGTTTATAAGGCAACAGCATTAGTGGTTTCTGTCCAGGGAAGTGACTCAACTTATTTGACCTTGTGACACAGTACAAGAAGCTTTTGTTACTGTGAAACAATTTGAGAATTAAAACATAGTTTTTTTGTTGTTCTAATTTTAAATTTTTATTATTTTTACCAATTTTCAGTATGGTTTTAGGTTATCACAGCATATCGTGTGATTACTTAATTTTTTATTGTTGAGCTTGGCCAGCATCTGAATTCTCCAAGAGTCAGCGTTTTTAATTTGTATTAAAACTTGGTCAGATTTAAAAAGTATTCCTTCTTCTGTTAGCAGAGTAGATAAAAGAAGGAAACGTGTAGAGGTTTTTGTTTTGTTTTTGTTTTTGCTTTGTTTTGCTCCCAGAGACTTGAATTTGAAAGGCTTTTTATGTTTAGGTTGTATTGGGAACTGCAGGTCCAGTGTCTTTACTTCATATCTAACAGTTTGATTTAGTCAGAAGATGTACATATTTCACATTCTTTGAGTCTGCCTAGGAGTAAATTCTTTTGATGAGATTTGAGGTCGGAGACGTACTCTAGTTAACCCTGTGGAACCCATGGATAAACCACCTACATTGTTTTTTATTGTTGTTAAATTTTGAACGCCAAGTCTGATGAATTGTTTTACCTGAAGGAGCTTAACTGAAATAGAAATTTAGTCATTAAAACTTACAGTTCATATGCACTTTAAAAATCACAACCCTGGGCTTCCCTGGTGGCGCAGTGGTTGAGGGTCCGCCTGCCGATGCAGGGGACACGGGTTCGTGCCCCGGTCCGGGAGGATCCCACATGCTGCGGAGCGGCTGGGCCCGTGAGCCATGGCCACTGAGCCTGCGCGTCCGGAGCCTGTGCTCCGCAACGGGAGAGGCCACAACAGTGAGAAGCCCGCGTACCGCAAAAAAAAAAAAAAAATCACAATCCCCTTTCTTCAATTAACCGTATACTTATCACGGAGTCTAGGTACAAAAAGTAAGTCTGCATACATTTAGTGAAATTAAGGCTTTGGTCTGTTCATAGGAGTACTGTGTGTGAAAATGAGTGTCAGTGGTAAGGACAGTTGTGAGAAGCCTCCAACTGTCAGATGGCAAAATAGCCTTCACACACATACTGCTGGTCACTCTTTCTAATTTTTCTCAGAATATTTGGAGAGGCAAGTCATGTTTCTTTTGTATTCCAGAAACATATTTGTGAAAATAGCTTAGTTGCTATTCAACTGAATGGAAGGTTATGGTAAGGTTAGGATGCTCAAGGGAGAAGGAAAGAACTAATGGAATCTTGAGAAAAGAATAAGAAGTAGAACAGGTAAGGGAAATATTGGTCATTGTTTTGATACCACAGGTTAAGCTAAAAGTGCCTGAGGCTTAGTAGACACACAATCATTGTTTATTAAATGAACAAAGGAGCAAGTTTTATTAAATAATAGTACGTGCTAGCTGTTGAAGGAGATACAAAAGAAACCTGAAATGTGCTCTCTGCCTCTTATGTACTCTAGTCAAACAGTTAAAAATTTAAGGTGCTCTCTGAATGGAGGTAGGAGATCAGAGGCCTGAGAGATCAGTGAGAACTAGAGAAATAGGAAGTAAGATTTGGGTAGATGTAAGGGGAAGGACATTTGCAGTTTATTTATTTATTTAGCTAGCTAGCTGTGCTGGGTCTTAGTTGCCGTATGCGGGATCTTCTAGTTGTGGTGTGCGGGGTCTTCAGTTGCGGCATGCAGGATCTTCAGTTGCAGCATGCAAACTCTTAGTTGTGGCATGTGGGATCTAGTTCCCTGACCAGGGATTGAACCCAGGCCCCCTGCTTTGGGAGCGTGGAGTCTTAGCCACTGGACCACCAGGGAAGTCCCAGGACAATTACAATTGAGGGAGGATACATTTATAGCAGTTAGAAAATGGTACATAGTATGTTTGGGGTAGTCAGAAGACCTGCTTGGCTGAAATGGAAAACATAGAATGTGCAGGACATGTGATAGTTTTGGAGACTTTTGGGTATTTAGCTTAATAATCTGTACTTTTATCTTGTAGCAGGTGGAAGTTTATTGAGGACTTAAGACCTGCTAACATGTTTCGTCATTACCGGAAGGTGAAGATTGTGCTGAATGGGTTGAGAGAGAGAGGAGGCATGGAGAGTATATGCTAGTTCCATTAAGGGTTTTCCAAGGTTTTACTGCTGCACGTTGAGGCTAGAGGGAAGTGAAAAGGAAAGGATGGTCATATCATGAAAGCTATAAAAGAAAGAAAGATTTGACTGTCCTTGATAAAAGAAAGTAAAAAGTTAAAACTGACTCCAGGGCTTTGAGACTGTAAAATTATGTTGTCATTGATGGAGTAAGAAAGATGTAGGGTTTAATTTTATATGACATTTTGTGATAGTGGGCAGATAAATTCAGTTTAGGACATGTTGGATTTGAAATGAATGGAACGTCTTATTCATTTAACAAATGGAGATAACTGGACATGTTTGGAAATAGGGAGATGAAGGTCACATGAGCAGAAAGGGCTGGGAATACAAATATGTGAAAATATAAGCATAATGGAGAACATGAAGAGAAAAGCAAAGGTTCTAAGTCCATGCATTGTCCAGTGATTTGATGAAGATGATGAAACTGTAGAAAAAAGGAAGTGGCTGAGAGGAAAGAGAACCAAGAAAGCACAATCTTTTTATGCTTTCCTGGTTAGGTTCCCACTGGGCTTTATATAGCTGGAGAAAGTGACATTTAATACTTGACAGGTAGCCTTTTGATTTTTTTTAAAAAATAAATTTATTTATTTTTGGCTACGTTGGGTCTTTGTTGCTGTGCGTGGGCTTTCTCTAGTTGCGTTGAGCGGGGGCTACTCTTTGTTGCAGTGCATGGGCTTCTCATTGCGGTGGCTTCTCTTGTTGCGGAGCACGGGATCTAGGTGCACAGGCTTCAGTAGTTGTGGTACGCGGGCTCAGTAGTTGTAGCTCACGGGCTCTAGAGCACAGGCTTAGTAGTTGTGGCGCACGGGCTTAGTTGCTTCGCGCATATGGAGTCTTCCCAGACCAGGGCTTGAACCCGTGTGCTGCCCTGCATTGACAGGCGGATTCTTAACCACTGTGCCACCAGGGAAGTCCTAGCCTTTTGATTTAAACTCCAAACTCTGCTTAAGTAATTGTTGCTACATTTAAGGAAGATTGGGGACTGAAGAGAAATTTCTTTCTCTTTCTTTGCAAGCCTGAAATTAGTCCTTGATGGGCTTTGGTTTGGGTAGTTATATTTAAATCTATACTTTTGCTTATTCTCTATAATAATGGCATATTTTATAATAAAAAGCTTTAAATACACTTAAGTCACATATTATCTACCTTGGCTACTCAAAAGCTGTTGTTATTGGGGTTCTGGGCTGCAGTTATTATGAAATCATTCATTTGAATTCACATTTTTAATAAAGGATTTTATATACTAATCAGGAATTAAGCATAGCATAATGAACTCAGTGTTACCATCCTTAATTGATAAATTTCAAGAAGGAGAAAAGGAACTGATGTTTTAGCCGGTTTTTGCCTCGTTATTGTGGACTGATGTATAATTTCTTAAGCTTTTTGAAATAGTGAAAATAGCTTGCGGATGATGAATTTTTGTACCTGAGGAGTTTGGTTTACAAGTTGGGAACTGCTTTGTTAGTCCAATATTTGTACCAGCTGGGAACTGGTGATTTGGCAAGCTGTTTCACAGGAACGTAGAACAAAGCAGAGATGGGATACTTTCTCCATAGGTTTTAAATAGAAATCTGTTTTTGGGACGTCCCTGGCAGTGAGTCCAGTGGTTAAGACACTGTGCTTCCACTGCAGGGGGCACGGCTTCGATCCCTGGTCACGGAACTAAGATCTCGCATGCCACATAGCACAGCCAAAAAAAAAAAAAAAAAATCTGTTTTCTTGTTTATGTATCCCAGCTTAGTCATTCAGTAGATATTTACTGAGCACTGACAATGTGTCCTGAGCTAAGCACAGAGAAGTTAGAAATAAGTCATAGTCTTTGCCCTCAAGTTTACAGTCCTAATGCAGGAGGCAGATATATAAGAGGGTAAGTAAACAGGAATCAGAAAGCACAGGACCCGTGAGAGCTCTGAGGGGGGTCACTTCACTTAAGGGGGTGGGTGGGAGAGAATTGGGAGGAATGAGGGAAGAGGCTTCCTGGAGAAGGGGATACTTCTAAACAATCTGGAAGGATGAATGAGCCATGCGAAAGATAATGGTAGGACAGAGTATTTCAGCCATGCATCAGCACATACAGAGACTTAGGATGGTGAGAAATGACTTGTTCATCATTGCTGGAACAACAGTTTGGAGGGGAGAAGTGGATAATCAGAGGCCACAGAAAAGGGCTATATAAGCCATGCTAAGGAGCACGGATTTCACCCAGATGACAGTGAGGAGCAATCGAAGCTGTAGGCTGGGGAATGATGTGGCCAATTTGTGTTTTAGAAGGACCCTTCTGGAAGGTTGTTAGGCGGGAGGATCAGATTATATATTTTTAGTAAATAATTCAAATCCAAGATTGATACGTGAGTTATAATTTTTACTTGGGACTCTTAAGATAGGTTGTATATACTTTTCCTAAGGATGACTTTCAGTTCATTTACTTTTTTATCTGCAGTTTTCCAAATTTATGAATTATGTGTAGATATTTTTAAGAGACTTAGAGCTAGGTTAATTTTCATGGTTGTTACCAACCTGTATTTAAAGATAACTTGGACTTTATATATTTTAAAAAACACATGTAGTTGTGATTTAAGTTTTAGCCTTTGTTTACAGTTGGCGCATGGTTTGTAGCAGATTCATGGTGGATAGCTTGTAAGTTTATAGTTTAAAAGGCATATTGTCTTGGTACTCAAATAAAGGAACACTTAATAGTGAAAGTACCTCCTGACTAACAGGGCATCTTTTGTCATAGATATATATGTATTGTATATATCATCTCCTTGTTAGTTCAGCTAGGAATTTGAAATATTAGGTTAATTTGACTGCCTTTGAAATGAAAAGGGAAATTATAAAGGTATAATGCCCAGATGAGCCATGGATATGAAACTAGAAAGCAATTAGGAGTTGTTTCTCAGCCCAGTACTTTATTGGAAATCACAACTTTGAAAAATATATTTGGATAAAAGTTCTCCAGAGAGTGGGCATTGAGGGAACCTACCTCAACATAATAAAGGCCATATATGACAAACCCACAGACAACACTGTTCTCAATGGTGAAAAACTGAAACCATTTCCACTAATATCAGGAAAAAGACAACGTTGTCCACTCTCACCACTGTTAATTCAACATAGTTTTGGAAGTTTTAGCCACAGCAATCAGAGAAGAAGAAGAAATAAAAGGAATCCAAATCAGAAAAGAAGGAGTAAAGCTGTCACTGTTGCAGATGACATGATACTATACATAGAGAATTCTAAAGATGCTACTAGAATACTCCTAGAGCTAATCAATGAAATTGGTAAAGTAGGATACAAAATTAGTGCACAGAAATCTCTTGCATTCCTATACACTAATGATGACAACTCTGAAAGAGAAATTAAGGAAACACTCCCATTTACCACTGCAACAAAAAGAATAAAATACCTAGGAATAAACCTACCTAAGGAGACAAAAGACCTGTATGTAGAAAACTAGAAGACACTGATGAAAGAAATTAAAGATGATACAAACAGATGGAGAGATTGGAAGATTCTTGGATTGGAAGAATCAATATTGTGAAAATGACTATACTACCCAAAGCAATCTACAGATTCAGTGTACTCCCTGTTAAACTTCCAATGGCATTTTTCACAGAACTAGAACAAAAAATTGCACAATTTGTATGGAAACACAAAAGATCTCGAATAGCCAAAGCAATCTTGAGAACGAAAAACGGAGCTGGAGGAATCAGGCTCCCTGACTTCAGACTATACTACAAAGCTACAGTAATCAAGACAGTAATATACTGGCACAAAAACAGAAATATAGATTAATGGAACAGGCCAGAAAGCCCAGAGATAAACCCACACACACATGGTCACCTTATTTTGATAAAGGAGGCAAGAATATACAATGGAGAAAAGACAGCCTCTTCAGTAAGTGGTGCTGGGAAAACTGGACAGCTACATGTAAAAGAATGAAATTAAAACACTCCCTAACACCATACACAAAAATAAACTCAAAATGGATTAAAGACCTAAATTAAGGCCAGACATTATAAAACTCTTGGAGGAAAACACAGGAAGAACACTCTTTGAGGGAAGTGTGTTGCTGTGAAGTGTAAGTCCAAAAAAGGTCTTTTCTGACCCACCTCCTAGAGTAATGGAAATAAAAACAAACATAAACAAATGGGACCAATGAAACTTCAAAGCCTTTGAACAGAAAAGGAAACCATAAACAAGACGAAAAGACAACCCTCAGAATGGGAGAAAATGTTTGCAAACAAATCACGAACAAAGGTTTAATCTCCAAAATATACAAACAGCTCATTATTAAAAAAAAAACCACCCAGTCAAAAAATGGGCAGAAGACCTTAGTAGACATTTCTCCAAAGAAGACATACAGATGGCCAACAAACACATGAAAAGCTGCCCAACATCACTAATTATTAGAGAAATGCAAATCAAAACTATAATGAGGTATCACCTCACACCAGTCAGAATGGCCATCATCAAACAATCTACAAAAAACAAATGCTGGAGAGGGTGTGGAGAAAGGGGAGCCCTCATGCATTGTTGGTGGGAATGTAAATTGATACAGCCGCTCTGGAGAACAGTATGGAGATTCCTTAAAAAGCTAAAAATGGAATTAATATATGACCCAGCAATCCCACTACTGGGCATACCCAGGGAAAACCATAATTCAAGAAGACACATGCACCCCAGTGTTCATTGCAGCACTGTTTGCAATAGC
>NW_020175402.1:208944-236782 GCF_003031525.2 Neophocaena asiaeorientalis asiaeorientalis | reverse complement strand
AATGTTCATTGCAGCTCTATTTGCAATAGCTAGGACATGGAAGCAACCTAAATGTCCATCAACAGAGGAATGGATAAAGAAGATGTGGTATATATATACAGTGGAATATTACTCAACCTAAAAAGGAACGAAATTGGGTCATTTGTAGAGACATGGATGGACCTACAGAGTGAAGTAAGTCAGAAAGAAGATAACAAATAATTGTATATTAACACATATATGTGGAATCTGAAAAAATTGGTATAGACGATCTTATTTACAAAGCAGAAATAGAGACAGACCACAGACGTAGAGAACAAACATATGGGTACCAAGGCGGAAGGGGTGGTGGTGGGATGAATTGGGATTGACATATATATACTATTGATACTATGTAAAAAATAGATAACTAATGAGAACCTACTGTATAGCACAGGGAACTCTGTTCAGTGCTCTAGAAGTGTGTGTATATATATATATATATATATATATATATATATAGCTGACTCACTTTGCTGTACACTATAAACTAACACAATATTGTAAAGCAACTATAGTCCAATTAAAAAAATAATTAAAAAAAAGAAAAATGTATTTGGAGGGAATCCTTCTTATGACAGAAGGATTCTTAAAGGTGAAACACTTTTGGTTCTGAGAAGTGAAACTGAGTTGAACCAGAACAGAAGGTAATTCCATTGAGTATCAGGTTATTTGGCCTCTCTGACTCTCTGAAAAAAGATTAGTAATTCATATTTTATCCACTTGTTTTCAGTTCCTTTAAATAAGCACTGAGTTGTGCTTTAGTTAACAATGTTATATGATTAAAAAGAAAAAAAACCAACCCTTATTTGTTTTTCTTATTGGAAGCACTTTTTCCTGTGTCTGAACATGTATAACATTAGTAGTCTATGAAGAGAACTGGGTTACTGCTATCAGAGGCATACTCCTAGTTGCGAGAATGGTTTTTGAATGCTCTTTTAGGCACTTAAATTATTTTTGCTTTGAGAAAAGAGATTGTTCACTGTGCTTTAGGAGCTGGTAACTAAGTCTGATGCTTCTTAGCCCTTAACTAAGAAAAATGGAGCTTGCTGACAAAACATAGGTGGTTTTATAGGCCTGTGAAACCCGACAGCATGTTCAGCAATGTAAACAATGGCAGCTGTCTTTTGCTGGCTTGTCTGTTGTTCGAAATGTAATGAAACTGCTTCTCACAAATGGCTTCACCTGCTGACTCATCTTCCAGCCCCTAAACAAACCATAGTATCCAGCATTATTTGATGCTGGGATTGAGAATTAAAAGAATCCAAGTCTTAGAATGTGAGGGTAGGAATGGATCATGGAAATGCTTTAACTCAGCCCCTTCACAGATGGCCTCGAAAGAAAGGTCATTGTGGAGGATGCCATATTTTGATAGTTATAAGAATTAGTGATACTACTGTTCAGAGAGCCATTAGAATCTTCTTGAATGATTGAGGGCTCTTTTCTGTATAGAAATCCTTGAGATGTACTTTTTAGCTTTCCTACAAAAATAATACATTCTGAAAGTGGTTGTAAGTCACTGGTACAGGGGCAGCACACATTTAACGCCTGCTGTATACTGTAGGAGGAATGTGGGAAGAAGTAAAATGAAAGATGGACATTGTTCCTGAAAAACTTCCAATTTAATTAGAAAATAGATATGAGAAAAGAGTGGGAAACATTTAGGAGTCAATTTATTAATGAGTGTATAAGCTGATTTACCTGATACATTGTGAAAGAGGCTTGTGTAAATTTATGTGAGCTCTTAGAGCAGTGGATGCAAAAAAATCTCTTGCAGAAGTGAAAACTTCCCAATTATATTTTAATTCTATAGATTGGAAATTACATTCCAAGAAACTGAGGCAGAATTTCCACAGAAAACACAGCGAAAACCATTGACTTAAAATAGTGGTTCTCAGGGTTTTTTTGTTATTTAAAAAAAAATCTCAAGAGTACAGATTTTTAAAATAAATCTGTACATTATTAAATATTATTGAGAATCTCAGAGAACTTTTCTTAAGTGGGCTATATCTGTTGATATTTATATTAGATATTAAAATGAAAAAATTAGAAATATTCACTTAATTAAAAACAAGACAAACCCAGTATAGGTTAACTTAAATAATTGAAAAATAACTTTTTCAAAACAAAAATCAGGGCTTCCCTGGTGGCGCAGTGGTTGAGAGTCCGCCTGCCGATGCAGGGGACACGGGTTCGTGTCCCGGTCCGGGAAGATCCCACATGCCACGGAGCGGCTAGGCCTGTGAGCCATGGCCGCTGAGCCTGCGCGTCCGGAGCCTGTGCTCCGCAATGGGAAAGGCCACAACAGTGAGAGGCCCACGTACCGCAAAACACACACACACACACACACACACACACACACAACAAAAATTAGTGAGAATAGTGGCGTTTTATATTTTTCCAAATCTCTTTAATTTCTAGCTTAAAAGAATGTAACGATTCTCACATCTGCTTCTGCATTCATTCTGCTATACAGTGTTTTGTTTGAAGAAAATCTGGTCTCACTCAGATCAGATTTGGGAAGGAGACTGGGAGGGAGAGGAGTATTTTAATGTCTCTCTCAGATAATTGTGGATATTCTTTATTATTATACCAAAACTTGACAATGGTAGTTTCTTTTCTTTCTTTCTTTTTTTTTAAACCTAACTTTCTGACAATGGTAGTTTCTTAAAAGTTAGTTTCAATTTGGAACCTGAAACCATGTCCATGAACTTATTTATTTGATTGCGTTGGGTCTTCGTTGCTGCACGCGGGCTTTCTCTAGTTTGTCGAGCGGGGGCTACTCTTCATTGCAGTGCATGGGCTTCTCATCGCGATGGTTTCTCTTGTTGCTGAGCTCGGGCTTTAGGCACGTGGGTTTCAGTAGTTGTGGCTTGCAGGCTCTAGAGTGCAGGCTCAGTAGTTGTGGCGCAGGGGCTTAGTTGCTCCGAGGCATGTGGGATCTTCTGGGCCAGGGATTGAACCCTACATTGGCAGGCGGTTAGTGTCCCTTGCATTGGCAGGCGGATTCTTAACCACTGCGCCACCAGGGAAGTCCCTCCATGAACTTTTCATGCACTTAAATCTGTTGGTTTGTATGGTACTTTGAATGGATCTTTTACCCATGCATGATTTTGTAACATCATGCATTGATTATTTGGAAGATAATAGTTTTCAAATGTTGATAGATTTCATTACACAGTGTTTGGGAAGTTTTTGAGCTCTTGGTGGTCAATACCAACTCAGCTGTGACTTGTGACGTCTGGAAGGATAATTGAAATTGCATTAGTAACCAGTCTTTGGGTTGGAGGGAAATGGATTTCATTTTCATGAAGAAGCTCCATGTTCATGACCCTGAAAATGGGGCATTTTATTGTTCTTGTGCTTTTTCGTAGTGTTAGCAGGTTTGATTATTCATTTAAGGGATGCAGAACTGGAAATAGTTGGCCTTTTCAAATAAATTTGTTAACCTGGAGGAATTTCTCTGATGGAATGTACAGGTGTACTTTTGAACATGGCTGCTCTAAGTGCTTGGTTCCCTGTCAGTTATAGGTCTGGGAGTCTAGAACCTCTTCTAAACCTTTTAATTTCCTCATCCTCCAATTGAAGATGGACCTCAGCAGTGTACAATTAGAGTCCTGGATCAGTTTTACCTCACGGAATTACTTTCAGTTCTTCCCCAGGCTCTGCCACTGTTTTCTTTTCTTTGAGCTTAGTCTCTTTCACTAAACAGGTACCTAGGGTGAGACAGAGACTAAAATGAATTTCTTTTCCAAGTGGGATGAATGAGATGGTTTGACCTAGGATTTTGCTTCTTGTGTCCCTTGGTGATGTAACAGAAATTGGACTGCTGTTATATTAAACTTTGTTAAGGTTCTGAGATCAACATATATCCAAGGATTACTTTGAAATCAAGCTTGGTTTTTTGTTTTTGTTTTATATAATATCATCTGCTTTTACAGAATTGTACTTGAAAGTCAGAGTTTAAATAAAATTCTGATTGTTGTCATGTCATCATGTATAATAGCAAACCTTTTGAAACATTCTAAGGTCTAGTAATAGAGTTCTGGGCAAATTCTGGCCTCAGTATCCATTGAAATACTATGTAACCCTTAAAAATGTTGCAAAACACTTACTGACATAAAAACGTCCACTTTGGGACTTCCTTGGTGGTCCAGTGGCTAAGACTCCGTGCTCCCAAAGCTGGGGGCCCGGGTTTGATCCCTGGTCAGGGAACTAGATCCCACATGCCGCAACTAAGAGTTCACATGCTGCAACTAAAAAGATCCTGCATGCCACACCTAAAAAAAATGGTCCTGTATGCCTCAACGAAGATCCCGTGTGCCACAACTTAGACCTGATGCAGCCAAATAAATATTAAGAAAAAGTCCACATTTATTCTATGGAAGCCAGTTAAAAGTAGCATGTGTGATCAAATTTTATCTTAAAAAATATATAGAAAAAGTGCTTGCTTATACAACAGTGTTCATAGGGGCTATTTCTGGTTGCTGGTGAGATTGGGTGATTTTCATTTTCTTTCTGTGCTAAGTCATTTTTGTTTACATTAACCACATATCACTTTAAAAAATTTTTTTATTTATTTATTTTTGGCTGCATTGGGTCTTCGTTGCTGCACACAGGCTTTCTCTAGTTGCAGCGAGTGGGGGCTACTCTTTGTTGCAGTGAGTGGGCTTTCTCATTGCAGTGGCTTCTCTTGTCACGGAGCACGGACTCTAGGCACGCGGGCTTCAGTAGTTGTGGCTTGTGGGCTCAGTAGTTGTGGCTCACGGGCTTCAGTAGTTGCGGTGCATGGGCTCTAAAGCACAGGTTCAGTAGTTGTGGCGCATGGGCTTAGTTGCTCCGTGGCATGTGGGATCTTCCTGGACCAGGGCTCGAACCCGTGTCCCCTGCATTGGCAGGCAGATTCTTAACCACTGCGCCGCCAGGGAAGCCCCCACATATCACTTTTATAATCAGAAAAGTAAAGCAGTTTCTACTTTGAAAAATGAAACTAAGCTAAAATGTGACTCCTTGCAAGTTCCTCACTAAGCAAAGACAGATTAAATTACATTCATTATTTTAAGAGTGAAGAGGATTTAAAATACATTTGTAGTTTTTTAACAGGGAATCAAGGGAAAGAGGGAGCATTTTTTTGTTAATTATTAGTTAAGTAAAAACTTATGAATTGTGTTCCCCATGCATTCTGATTAAATTGATCTTTACTGTAATAGTAATACTTACGCCGATCTTCCCAAATTTGTTTTCATGATACCAAGAGAAGCGGCTTAAAGTACTTTGAAAGAGGCGTCGTTAAAAAAAAAAAAAAAGCCTTACTTTTAATGATGTGGCAGATTAGTGCAACATTTTTTATGATACCTCTTATTTGTTACAGAGTTTCCTTTTTAAAGTCCTTTGCCATCTTGTCCTTGCTGTCCTGGCTTCCATCTGGGGCTGCAGCAGGGCTGAGCCAAACATGGCTGCTGCTGCAGCATGGGCGGGCGTAGTATAGGATTCGGCTGCTGTGGTTCCTGTGACGAAGCAGGAGGAGAAGCCTGGAGAGCGTGCTTTAGGTCAGGATTCTCTTAAAGCTTGTTGCCAGGAGAATTGGACTTTTCTCGTGGAGGAGATACTACATTTCAGATTCTGCTGTTGAGAGGGAATGCTACTGTGTATTGGGATTTATAGCCTTAGCAGGGGAACCACCCATCCTCTGCAGAAGTGAGAAATCTTAGCATATGCTGTCATTTGCCAAGCAGGATTGGCCATTTTTAGAAAGCAGCAAGGCTTACGTGTCTGTTTCAGTTGATGACAGAGAAGTGTCCAGAATGACGGTGGGTAAATTTACAAAATGGGTAGCATTTCTCTCAGGGGCAGACTCGGCGGCATAGAGTAGAGGATTAAAATGGTCTGTCCCCATGTGCAGCTTGTGTGAGGATTACTGTATCACATCAAAAGTAAACCTAAAACGTTGGGTGAGAGATGGGGAGTGGTTTGAGTGGAGAATTGAAGTTGCTGTACGTGCTTCTTAGGCTGCTCCATAGAGTGGATGCACTGCCATTTGGTTGGGGTGTGTTTGTGCCTGAGTTTCTGTCCTTTCTGCCTGTGGCTGGAGATGGGCATGATGTCGGATATGCTGCTTGACAACCAATAAATATGATCTGTCCGGATGCGCATTAACACTACTTCACTCATTTCTCTGTTTAGTATGATGAAGAGAAAAGGCTTTTAAGAAAGAAAAAAGCTCCCTTCCACAGAAAAGCCGTATGTGATCATTGTAAAAATCACAGGGAAAAAAGAAAAAAAAATCACTTGTAACTTTACCACCCATTGATAACTATTGGTAGCATTTTGATATATTTCCTTGGAGGAATTTTTAAATATATATATGTTTATATATACATGTGTTGGCATATGTGTTTATGTACATATACTCATATGTGCATAGCTGAAGATCATACTGTGAATATTATTTTTTCTATTTTAACATTGATACATTCCCATTTCAATAAAAATTTTGAGAGGGCTTCCTTAATGGTATTATAACATTTCTGTATATGGCGGTACCACAGTATACTTAAAGCACATTGCTTATCACTGGATTATTCAGTTAACAATTTTGGTATTAAAAGAAATGCTGAGACTAACATCTTTGTGTATAATGTTTTTCAATATTTCAGGTATTTGTTCAATAAAGTAAAAATTACTGGATCAGCAGGTGTGAACATTAGGATAGTTGATGCATATTGCCCTATTTTTACCAGCATTAAATATTCTTTTAACTTTTGTTAATTTAATAGGTGAAAATTATATACAGTTTTAATTTGCATTCTTAGATTACTTATAAGATTTAGTTTTCTCCCATGTTTATTAGCTTTTATTTATTGTTTTGAAAATTATCTGTTTATATGCTATTTTCATGTCTTTATTCAGATCTTAGTTTAGTTTCAAAACAGTCAAATAATGCATGTGTATTATAAAGGATACAGATATTGATTTATACCTTTATATTATATATTTAAAAACAATTAAAAACCTTCTTCACTTCCACTTCCATTATTAGCAGCTATCACAGTTGACAGTTCAGCATCTCTCTTCTTACAGATCTTTTTGTATGCATTTACAAATTGAGAGAAAGAGGAAGGGGAAAAGGGAAGAGAATCAGGGAGTGGGAGAGAGGTGGAGGTTTTTAGAGGATGGCCTCTGGAGCTGGACTCTGTGATTTGCATCCTAACTGCTGGAAGTGTGAAGTGTGATCTTGGAGGATTTCGAGTCCCATAGCTGATAGTCCCAGCTCTCATGGTTTAGTGGCTGTGTACCTTGGGAAAAATGATTTAACCTTTTTGTGTCCCAGTGTCCTCATGTAAAAGGGTTAATTATAGACTCTAGTGCTTAAGGTTGTTGTGAGGGTTAAATTAGTTATACCTATAAGGTACTTAAAATGGTACCTGGCACTTTGTGTTATATAGTAATAAATAGCTATTACTATTATATTACTTGTGTAACAAGATTATAAGTGGGATTATACTGCAATGCTTAGTGATTGCTTTTTCATGTATTGTATAAATCTTTCCCATGTTGATACATGTAGATTATTCTATAGTTGTACCATAATTCATTTAACTCTTTACTATTGGTGGATATATGTATAGTTTCTAGGCTTTTTTGTATGTGTTAAAATGTATAGTGCAGGGCTTCCCTGATGTCGCAGTGGTTGAGAGTCCGCCTGCTGATGCAGGGGACACGGGTTCGTGCCCCGGTCCAGGAAGATCCCACATGCCGCGGAGCGGCTGGGTCCGTGAGCCATGGCCGCTGAGCCTGTGGGTCCGGAGCCTGTGCTCCGCAACAGGAGAGGCCACAACAGTGAGAGGCCCACGGACCGCAAAAAAACAAAAAATAGTATAGCGCATATCCTTATATATACGTGTGAGTATTTTAGTAGGATGGAGTCCTATAAATAGAATTGCTGAATTGAAGGGTACGTAAATAAACATTTGGCGATTACTTTTTTAATATCTAAGAATTTTTGTTTTCTCTCCTTTTCTGTGTGTAGCAGATGCGTCTTATTTTATGACTGGAATAGTATCTTAAATCCTTTCATAGGTACTAATTGGAAATTAAAGAAATCTTTTTCTGTTCCCTGTACCATCTCTCTCCCTCCAGGGTTGGTTCTGTTTATTCATCTTGGTTCTTTACTTTCTTAATGTCTGGTGATTGTTTAGTTTCCATTCGTGTTTATGAATGGAAGACGAGGTAGATTAGTAGAGTTGACAGATGGAGTCCCTGCAGTTGGGTAACAGGCCTCAAAGGTTGTCTTTAAGTGTTGTGGGTGGCGCCTGACACCAAGGACATTTTACTGAATTGTGCCTTTATTTGCTCTTGGAATAAATTTTTTAAAGGAACATAATACTAATAAAAGTAGACTGATTTCTGTTAAGTCATGTTAACAAGTTTGAAGTATAGTCAGCGTTTTATATATTTGCATATTGTCTGTGTTTTGTGGAGTTTCTCATGTACAGTATTTTCCAGATACATTTCAGTTATGATTTTGGACTCATCTTCTCACAACTAGATACTGTGAAGTGGAAATCCTAAAATTTCTTTTTTTAAAAAATAAATTTGTTTATTTTATTTTATTTTTGGCTGCCTTGGGTCTTCCTCCATGCGGACTTTTCTCTAGTTGGGGCAAGCAGGGGCTAACTCTTTGTTGTTCTGTGTGGGCTTCTCATTGAGGTGGCTTCTCTTGTTGCACAGCACGGGCTCTAGGTGTGTGAGCTTCAGTAGTTGTGGTGTGCGGGCTCAGTAGTTGTGCATCACAGGCTATAGAGCGCAGGCTCAGTAGTTGTGGTGCAAGGGCTTAGTTGCTCCGTGGCATGTGGGATCTTTCCCAGGCTAGGGATTGAACACTGCATTGACAGGCGGATTCTTAACTACTGCGCCACCAGGGAAGTCGCTAACAACTTGTTTGCTCTTAATTCCTTAGCTGAAGAGCTTAATTGAAGCTTCAAAGCGTTCACAAAACAAGGAAGTAGTTACCTATCTTTCAGTCCTAACCCTGAATATGTCTGCTTTTTTTCAGTTCCCATTTTGTGCAGTTTGTTGATTGGTCTTGTTTTCAAATGGTCGTCTTCACTGTCATCCGCTGCTAAAAACTGCTTTCTCTTAGTTTTATCTTTTTATAATCTGCCTCATAAATAATTCTGCCCAAGCTATTGGAACCTTGAATTTTAGTGAAATGAAGAACATTTTATTGTTCCTTCTCTGCTCTTATATTAGTTTATTGCCATCTTTGCAATTTGAAAATCAATTTAACTGTTTTGTCATTGTGTTGGTTATCCACAAATGTCTAGAAAACATTTTATTTACCTGACAAAGACATATTGTGATACATTCTTTTTTTGGGTTTTTTTTGTTTTTGTTTTTGTTTTGCGGTACGGGGGCCTCTCACTGTTGTGGCCTCTCCCGTTGCGGAGCACAGGCTCCGGACGCGCAGGCTCAGTGGCCGTGGCTCACGGACCCAGCCGCTCTGCAGCATGTGGGATCTTCCCGGACCAGGTCACAAACACGTGTCCCCTGCATTGGCAGGCGGACCCTCAACCACTGCGCCACCAGGGAAGCCCTGTGATACACTCTTGATGAGAGAAGTCGGTGTAAAACAAATTGGGAGGATGTGTTTAAGAATGTGAGAAGTATTAATTTTTTGTCATTGAAAACTAAAGTTAGTTAATATTTTCATTAGACTTGATTGACCCAAGTAAGTAATCTTTTACTTTTTTTTAATTGAAGAAAATGCCAATTTAATTAGCATAATTTTAAGGATGTGTTAAAGCTAGGATAGTAGTTCTCAATTTAGGCTGCTCATTGGAATAATTTTTGCAACTTAAAAAATACACAGACATCTTCTGAATCATATTTTGGAGTTTAAGTTTTAGATATATAATTAAAGTTAAGACTCCTAGCCTAGAAAATTGAAATGGTCAATTGTGAGTTAATTAGGTCTTACATATTATATAAATGACATTAAATTAGCTTAATTATTTGGATTGTACCTTTTCTGAGAGCTTTGAGTATTAGCATGTTGCTTGTTGTTGGATTTGAAGTCTGTTCTTTGTTAATATTCTTGATTTTTCTTTTTTTTCTTTTTTTTTGCGGTACGTGGGCCTCTCACTGCCCTGGCCTCTCCCGTTGCGGAGCACAGGCTCCGGACGCACAGGCTCAGCGGCCATGGCTCATGGGCCCAGCCGCTCCGCGGCATGTGGGATCCTCCCGGACCGGGGCACGAACCCGTGTCCCCTGCATCGGCAGGTGGACTCCCAACCACTGCGCCACCAGGGAAGCCCCAAGATTCTTGATTTTTAATGATCAAGAAATGAATGATTCCTTTACTTCTCAGTAGACATGTCCTTTAAGTTTCATTTCTAGATTCATACTGAAATAGGATTTGGCAGATGACTAGAGGAAGATGTTCTTATCTTTTGAAATAGGTTGATTCTGAGACCTGGTAAAAAGTTAAAGGACAAACTAGGCATTTTGCACCTGACATCCTCTTAGAACTTAAAATATTTTATTACTGGTATCTGATTAGTCATATTGACAAACTAATGGACACTGACAGCCTTTATCTGTTTTCTTTCCTGTTATGAAGCGCTGTGCGGCTTGTGGGATCTCAGTTCCCCAGTCAGGGATTGAACCTGGGCCACGGCAGTGAAAGCCTGGAATTCTAACCACTAGCCCACCAGGGAACTCCCTGCAGTGAACTTTCTTAATCCAGCAGAGTTTACTGTGTGCGACACATAGGCCTGCCCCTGTTGTCATTGAGGATTATTGGGATTACCGTAAACCTGCCTAGAATTTTTATTTATTTATTTAAAAATATTTATTTATTTATTTTTGGCTGTGTTGGGTCTTCGTTGCTGCGTGGGCTTTCTCTAGTCGCGGCGAGCGGGACCTACTCTTTGTTGTGGTGCCCGGGCTTCTCTTGTTGCAGAGCATGGGCTCTAGGTGCATGGACTTCAGTAGTTGTGGCACGTGGGCTTAGTTACTCCGCGGCATGTGGGATCTTCCCGGTCCAGGGTTCGAACCCATGTCCCCTGCATTGGCACGCGGATTCTCAACCTAATGGAGCAGATATAAAAGCTTTCTTATAACTTTAGGTGTAAGAAATTAGGTATATAAAATTCCTACAAAGGAGAGATTTGTGCCCTTTGAAAAACAAAATTCAGTGTTTACCTAAGAATACGAGGCTGAGGACACTCCAAGCTACGTAAGTATTATGTGCAAAAAATATATATTTGTCAGTCTTTCTCTGTTTTAATAACATCTTTGGATTTATTGCCTTGAATTTGCTTTTGCTCATAGTGAAGTAATAAGAGAACTTAATATTACTTTCTTCTGTATTTTTATTTATAGGTCATGGAAATGAAAATCAGTTAAGGAGCAGAAACACTCTTACTGTGGTTTTCATTCAGATAACATTTTCAGAGTGACAGAAGTGATTTCATTTTTGAGAAGCAAATTATTTCTCTCCCTTTAGTTCGCTTTCATTGTTTATACTCTTACCTTGTCATTGGAATTATGTTTCCTTTGAAAATAACTAGTAAATATTCTGCTTTCAGTTTTAGCTGCCTATATTTGTGGCTTAATTGAAATCTATTCTGACTAGTAGGAATAAATAGATTCTGACTATGAGAATAAATAATTTATGTGATTATATTATGGAAAGAAAAAGTAAACTGCCAGTGAAAGCATTTAAATAATATATTAGAGTTTGTAAGGGGAAACTTAGGGTCTCTTACACAAGACAGAACTTTGGTTGAGAGTTTCTTGACCTTTTACTAGTACTTATCATTCCCGTTTATTAAGTATAGACTATTTTGATATTTTGGATAATATGCCATAATTCTGTAAAAAAAATAAAAGTTTCTGGCTTTCTGTGCACTCTGCTTTTTGTTTTTCCTTACCCGTTTGGTCTGCTTCTAACATCTTTTCTGTGGGTTATTTTACTTCTGTGTGCTCAGTCTCTTTCTCTGTAAAATTGATTAACTAGACTAAACTAATTTCAAAATCCTTTTGGACCTTTTTATTAGCCTATGATTAGGGTAAAAATAATCTCATACATCCTTTTTTTCACCTTCCTAGAGTATGGGCAGCAGCCCTTGTTACTAAGGGCTTTCTTTTAAGCACAACAGGGGAATATGTGGGAGAAGGGGGTTAGTTGATAATGAAACTTTAGCAATAAAGAATTATCAGAAAAGTTTGAAACATAGTTGATATTAGAGACAGTCTTGCAGAAGAACTCCTTTCCTTTGGTTGTATTGTTTACTACTGGAATTTGATGCACATTTAAAACATTTTTCTTTCTACCTTTTCTCTTAGAATAATAGTCCTGTTAGGAAATGCCTCCAGAATCAAGGGACACTCCAGGCAGTGCCCAATAGAACTTTCTGTGATGTTGAAAACATTCTGTGTCTACGCTGTCCAGTATGGCAGCCACTAACTGTACGTGGCAACAAGCACTTGAAAGGTGGCAAGTGTGACTAGGGAACTAAATTTCATTTAATTTTAATTAAGTTTATATTTAAATAGCTACATGTGGCTAGAGGCCACATTGGACAGCATAGCTCCATATTATACATTCAACCAGCAAATTTTTTTTGAGCATTCAGAGATATGCCCAGCATTGTGTTAGGTGCCAGAGATATCAGGGTCCTGCAATGTGGTGAGGGAGAGATGATTAAAGAGATAAGTGTAATATGTGTGATAGTTGCTGTATTAAAGAAAGGCACAGGGTTCTCTAGGACCATAGATACTGGTTCTTACCTGATCCAGGCTGAGGGTGGGTCACTTTGGGGGTGCTCTTACGTCAAAAGAAATTGTGTCAACTATCCCTTTGTATTATACATAGGTATTGAGCTCAAGTCAACATACCAAGAGATATGGAAACACTTGGTCATTATTATTTTTAAGTGTTTGGGGTTTTGTGCTTTAACTCTGGACCATGTATAGAATTGATAAGTCTTCATTGTTTGTGATGCGATTAGCTGTTTCTCTTATGAAAATCTGTAAACAGAGCTGTAAATCATCAAGGCTGCAGTTTGACTAAAGTGGTTACTTTATTTATTTTTGGTTAAAATAAATTTATTTATTTTTGGCTGCGTTGCGTCTTCGTTGCTGAGCGTGGGCTTTCTCTAGTTGCAGCGAGTGGGGGCTACTCTTCATTGTGGTGCACGGGCTTCTCATTGTGGTGGCTTCTCTCGTTGTGGAGCACGGGCTCTAGGCATGCAGGCTTCAGTAGTTGTGGCTTGTGGGCTCTAGAGCACAGGCTCAGTAGTTGTGGCGCATGGGCTTAGTTGCTCCGTGGCATGTGGGATCTTCCCAGACGAGGGCTTGAACCTGTGTCCCCTGCATTGGCAGGCGGATTCTTAACCACTGGAACGCCAGGGGACGTCCAAAGTGGTTACCTTTATTTTTAATTTTTTTCTCTTTTATTATTTATTTATTTACTTTTAACGTCTTCATTGGAGTGTAATTGCTTTACAGTGTTGTGTTAGTTTCTGCTGTATAACAAAGTGAATCAAAAAATATGGAACGCTTCACGAATTTGCGTGTAATCCTTGCGCCACGGCCATGCTAATCTTCTCCGTGTCGTTCCAGTTTTAGTATATGTGCTGCTGAAGCGAGTGCTCAAAGTGGTTACTCTTAAGTGGGTGCAGTTTAGGCAGTTTTTCAAAGGCCACGTCTTGCCCACAAATAACATTCTGTGTTATAAAGTACTGGCAAGGAGGCTGTCTTGGTTCTGTGATTCCTGGAATATATATTATGGACATCCTTGGGGTCAAATTTCCTGGGTTTTGGGACTTTACATATGAATATTGAGTGGGAGAGTAATAGTTATTTAGCTTCTTTAGTACCGATCTTTATTTAAGTTCTTCTAGAGATGAGGGAATGCCTAGTCATGTCTTAGGGCCCCTGGATGTCATTTGTAGTCTCTGGGTCCATTTATAGTCTCTTTGGTTTGATCTATTTAGAACCTTCTCAGCCACATAAGTCTCCTTGGCTTGGGGAAGGAGGGCCTTTGGAACTCTCTCTTTGCTCTTAATGCTGGTTCTTCAGGTGACTCTTGAGGAACCCAGGTCAGTGTGAGTCACGTACCTAATGAATTAATTTTCATGGCCTCTCTAGATACTAAAGAGCAAGAGCTTTGACTTTTAGCCCCAGAGGTCAGATTCTGTAAGAATGCACTTACACGTAATTTAAATGAATTGCACTCATAAGTAAATGCCTTGTTTTTAGGATGTTTTGAAGTTTACTTCTCTGTAATTATGAAAAGAGCTTGGGTTTTGATGCTGTGGTATGGTTTTGATGAACTGTGGTAGACTGGGCTATTTCTAGTGTAATTCAGTGTAATAGGAGGAGGAACAGTTTTACTGAATATTAATTAATCTAGAAAAGTAGAGTTTGTGGTTTCAATTTGTTGGGTTAATGAGTGTCATTGTCAGACCATAAATACATGCCCTAGGTAATTAGAATTCTGACAACATAGATCCTTTCTTTCTTCATGTTTGATTTTTTTTTTTTTTTTTTTTTTGCTGTACGGGGGCCTCTCCCTGTTGTGGTTTTTTTTTTTTTTTTTTTTTTTTTTTTTTTTTTTTTTTTTTGCGGTACGCGGGCCTCTCACTGTTGTGGCCTCTCCCATTGCGGAGCACAGGCTCCGGACGCGCAGGCTCAGCGGCCATGGCTCACGGGCCCAGCTGCTCCACGGCATGTGGGATCTTCCTGGACCGGGACACGAACCCGTGTCCCCCGCATCGGTAGGCGGACTCTGAACCACTGCGCCACCAGGGAAGCCCTTCATGTTTGATTTTTAAAAAGATTGAATTTAGATATGGTTATAGGTTACTTTAGCTAATATTTTTGAAATTTCAATCTAAGGTTCAGATTTAGCTAATCCTTACTGAATACTTTTGAAGTGCATTATGTATTCAGTTTTAATTTTTTTTATGGATTATTTGTTGGGTGGAAATATGTAAACCAGCTATGTAATTTTAGATTTTTTAGTAGCCATGTTACAAAGTGAAAACAGGTAAACTCAATTTTAATAACATACTTACCCAGTATATCCAAAATATTATAATTTCAAGATGCGATCATTATAAAAATTATTAGTGAGGTACTGTATTTTACATTCTTTCTTTGTACTAAGCCTTTGCACTCCAGTGTATATTTTAGCACATCCACCTTGTGGTAGCTGTATTTCAAGTGCTCTATAGCCCCATGTGGCTTAGAGGTTACCTAGTGAATAATGCAGTTCTATAGTATATAGAAAGGGTAAATACTGCTTTCCTGTCTGCTTTCAGAGAAGACCAGGACTAGCAGAGCTGGGGGCAAGGGAAAGGATAAAGAGGAGGAGTTATATGGCAGAGAGTACCAATCAATAGGGTGATACTTCACATCTCTTTCCAGCTGGGTTAGTTGCTCTACTAACAGCTATAGATAAATTTATTATTTATTTTCTTTACTAAACTAAATGCTTAAGGCAGGAATTATGTGTTTTGTTTCTATTTCTCTAGGGTCTGTTACTGCTAGGCACAAAGTAGACACTAATAAATAATGTTTCTTAGAAGTCTATACTGAGAACAGGAAGCTTTAAACACTGCCTCTGAAGATTTTTGGCATGATTTATTGCATTTCTGGGAGCTAGATATGTATTTCACCCATGTTAGTTATACATGTATCCATTCCCAAGGTTATTCCACAAATTAGGAGTGGAAGAAAATGTATACACTGTCAGGAATAAGTACACATGTGAAGACCTACAGTTTGTAAATACTGACATACAATGTCATATTTTTTGCATTTTTGTACTTCAGCAGTTGCCACTAATAATAACTAACATTTGATGAACATGTGGACTGTTCATTTTTTGTCCCACTTCGTTTTCATAATACTACTGTGGATAGGTAGGTGGGATTGACCTCACTGTATAAATGATGAAAATGGGTTATACTGTCTTTTGTCACAAAAGGCATTTACTTGTCATGGTTGGAGTTAGTGTGTAAGTTTAGTGTATGTGGTGGGATATAGTTGTTCTTCTAGAAACTACAGTAATAGTATGGTAATGATTATTTACATTTGTGTTCAGGGAGATAAAGAGTGTCATATCTGGTTTGAAAACTTAAAAGATGTGTTTTGAAATACTGCAGATACTATACAGCACTGTGGTATAGCAAACCCAAGTATCCATTAACCAGCTTCACAAACAAAACATTATCAGTATAATTAAAGACCTCAGCATGTGCCCCTCCTTTATCACTTGATTCTTTCGTTAGAGGTAACTGTTATCCTGAATTTGGGATTTATTAGTGCAGTGTATTTCTTTTATATTTACTGCATACTTATATTTGAGTTTCCGAAATCATTTTAGTTTTAATTCAGTTGTGGAAGAAATCAGAATTATTAAATCTAAATTGTTTTGTGTGTATGATTTCAGCCTGTGAGGATTTTCTGAACTTACTTCCAACTTTGTATTTCTGTATAGAGTTATTAAGTCATTTTGACTGAGGAGTTGCAAGGTTTTGTTTGAAAGAGCTAATCTAAGTATTATTAGCCAATATTTTGAGCAATTAAGATTTTGTGGGACTTCCCTGCTGGTCCAGTGGTTAGAACTCCGAGCTTCCACTGCAGGGGGCACGGGTTTGATCCCTGGTCAGGGAAGTAAGATCCTGCATGCTGTGGGGAGCGGGCAAAAAGCAAAAGATTTTTGTCTCCTGAAGGGTAGGGACAAGACCATTTCAAATTATTTTGCACAGTGAAGTATAATTCTTACATGAGGTTTTTATTAAATATGGTCTGTTCACTGTTAATAGGCATAAGCATTGAAGAAGCAAGTGACATTAAAATACACAGCGGAAATCTAGGAATACAATGTAAGGACTGGGGATAATGCATATGATGATAGTGATCTCTCTCTCTTTTTTTTTTTTTCCTTTTTGCCGCGCGGCCTGTGGGATCTAATTCCACCACCAGGGATCGAACCCGTGCCCCCTGCATTGGGAGTGTGGAGTCTTAACCACTGGACCGCCAGGAACGTCCCGACAGTGATCTTTAAGGATCTAAATTCTGATATCTGTACTTCCTTATCCATAAATGGCAGTAGGAGTACTTACGTTATTTGGATAATGGGGAGGACTAGGGTATATAAAGGCCCTTAAACCATCCTGGGTGCTTTATTATCAGCATATCAGATATTTTTCAAACCTTAGTATTTATGGCCTTTGGGTTTAAATAGCTGCCTGGAAACCTAGTTTGTTATTAGCCTCTTTTTTAATTGTTGGAGAAGATGGTGATGAGTGGAATATGTAAGCTATAAGCTGCTCCCTTTTGATTTTTATTACTCTGAAAGGTAGGGCTATGGTAGAAGGTAGGACTGTGTTTACTTGATCGCTCTGCATTCACTTTCCTGTAACTAGCAGTGATACTCCATACCGGTATGGTATGGGCACCCGCTGTGAAGAAAGAAAGGGTTTGTACTTGACTTCAGCCCTGTCTGTAAAGTGCAGTATTATTTAACTATGGTACATTGTCATTTTTGTGTAATAGGATTTTTTTCCATCTGAAACAAAAATAATAACTGTTCATAATGGAAAATTTGAAGCTTTAGATGTTGTGAAGAAAAAAAGTCAAACATAATTTTACTATTCAGAGAGAACCTTTTTTTTTTCATTCAGCATTTTTCCCTAGGTTTGTTTCATTCTCTTTTAATTGCTTCAGTTCCTCCATAATATTCTAAACCATAGGCTGGATGAGAGGTATCAGGGTTAACAGGACGAGCGTTTATTTTATTTATATTTATTTATTTATTTATTTAATTTTTGGCTGCATTGTGTCTTCGTTGCTGCATGCTCGCTTTTCTCTAGTTGCGGCGAGTGGGGGCTACTCTTTGTTGTGGTGCACAGAGTTATTGCTGTGGCTTCTCTTGTTGCAGAACATGCGCTTTAGGCACACGGGCTTCAGTAGTTGTGGCACGCGGGCTCAGTAGTTGTGGCACATGGGCGTAGTTGCTCTGCGGCATGTGGGATCTTCCTGGACCAGGGCTTGAACCTATGTCTCCTGCGTTGGCAGGCGAATATTTAACCACTGCACCACCAGGGAAGCCCAGGAAGGGCTCTTAGAAGTGTGTTTGGGAGATGATAAAGATAAACTTTCATTTGAATGTTAAGGAAAATGTCTGAATATTATGGAAAATAACCTCTCAATATTTTAACATCATTTCAAGTGCAATGACACTTTTTACCATGTTTATTGCATTTCAAGTAAAAATATCTAGCAGTATTTATCTTCAGTTTGGCATGGAGAACATTGTTTAGGTTGATAGTGATCTTTACCTTCATGATGAAAAATAATTTTCCTGCATATAGAATTCTGACAAATTTTTTCTTTTACAGCATTGAAGTAGTGAAAAACATTGTCTTCTGGCTTGCATAGTTTCTGATAAGATCTACTGTAATTCTTATCTTTGTTCTTGATTATGTATGTAGTATTTTTTACCCCCTCTGTTTGCCTTCAAGCTGTTTGATGAGGCTAGGCAGGTATGTGTTGTTGTTTTATTGTATCCTGCTTGGGATTTCTTTAAGCTTCTTGAATCTGTTTGGTATCTTTTATTATTTCTGGAAAATTCTTGGCCTTTATCTTTTCAAGTATTTCTTCTGCCTTAGTCTCCTTTTTCCTTCTGAGACCTCATTTACGTGTATGTTAGACCATTTGATAGTCCCTCAACATTGGATCTTCTGTTTTTCTCCCTGTGTTTCACTTTTGATAATTTCTATTGATGTCTTCATCTATTTTCCAAGTTTATTGATTCTTTCATCAGCTGAGTCCAGTCTGCTGCTAAATCTGTAGAAGGAATTCTTTATCTCTGACATTGTATTTTTTATTTCTAGCATTTACATTTAACGTTTAGAAAAATTTTCATCTCTTTGCTGATATTATCTAATCTGTTCATGTATGTTGTCCACCTTTTTCACTAAGTCCTTTAACATATTAATCACAATTTAAAAAAATATCCTTCTCTGATAGTTCTAGCATCTGAATCATCCCTGAGTCTACTTGTATTGATTGCTTTTTCTCTTGACCATAGGCTGTTTTCTTTTTTTGTGTGTCTCATAATTTTTGTTTAGGTGTTGGGCATGGTGTATAGAACAACAGTTGAGACTGAGGTAAATTGTATTTATGTTTGGAAATGGGTACACCCCACTTCTGTTGGGCTGTCAGTGTGTGGTGTTAAGCCAAACTAGTCATGAGTTGAGCTAGTTTGGGGTTTCATTGTCGTTATCATTACTTTCAGTGCACCGCAGTCTTCATAGTCTTGTAGTGGTGGCTGCTGTTAGCCCTGGTGGTAGAATGCTGTTGCTTGCTCCTTGGTGTTATGATTATGTTGGAGGCAGTTATCTCAGTTCAGGTTCAGTCTTTTGCAGACCCTGTTCATCTGGGCCTTGTAAATAGGACTTTGTTCCCTCTCCTCCTTGTGGCAGCCATTGTTTGCCTTGTGTTTGTACTTTTTATTATATAGGGTTTCCTGCCCCTCTCTCAGCATTAGGAGGCACCTGGGTGGTGTATTTGTGTGGGATCCTAGGCACAAGATGGTTACTTACCCCTCCCCACAGGGATAGAGGGATTTGCTTATCTCTTTATCTCAGCAACAACAGATGTTTGCCAGTGTCCTAGGACAGAAGGGGTTTGCTGCCCCTACTCCACTGGCCTAACACCTTTGTTTCATAGGAGAAAAGGATATGGGGAATCAAGTGTGGCTTTGTGCCTCTTTCCAGCAATGACTGGTCACCTCCTGAATTCCTGTGCCATTGAGTGGGACTCTCTCTGGTCTTCTGCCGTGAGACCAATCTTTTTCATGAGCACACTGTGGAGGCCAGTGGAGAAGAGCTTGCAAGTGAGTGCAGACTCCTGTTGTGGATAGGGCACCCAGTTGGGAAATTGGCATGCTAGCCTATACCTTTTAGGAATTCAGTAAGTATGTAGCAGATCTTTTTATTCACTGTATTATGATTACCCCTTTCTCTTCTCGTCTACCATGTATGTTCTTTATTGGAGGGTCTTGTTCCTCTTTGGAATTCAGGTTATTTGGTTGCCTTGCAACTTCAGCAGTCTGATGGGCTCAAGAAAGGTTGTGGTGTTTCAGGTAATCTGGTCTTTTCTTCTATTAGAGAGGGTGCCATGTTTTTGTAGTTTTCTGTATCTTAAGCAGAAACAGAAATTTAATAGTAATCTGTAGAGTTAATTAATCTGTGCTAAACTTCATTCAAAGAAGGATTCAAAGTGGTTTACAAAAATACTTGAAATAATAATAGATGATAAAATTAGGTAAAGATGGCCTTAGCAATATCTTTTTAGATCTGTCTTCTCAGGCAAGGGAAACAAGAGCAAAAAATGAACAAATGGCTTTACATCAAACTAAAAAGCTTCTGCACAGCAAAGGAAATCATCAGTAAAATGAAAAGACAACCTACGGAATGGGAGAAGATATTTGCAAATGCTATATCTGATAAGGGGTTACTATCTAACATATATAAAGAACTCATACAACTCAACAACAGCAACATGATTAAAAAATGGGCAGAGTAGCTGAATAGACATTTTTCCAAAGAAGACATACAGATGGCCAACAGGCACAGGAAAAGATGTTCAACATTGCTGATTATAGGGAACTGCAAGTCAAAACCACTATGAAATATCACCTCACACCTGCCAGAATGGTTATTATCAATAAAACAAGTGGGTCTTCCCCGGCGGTGCAGTGGTTAAGAATCTGCCTGCCAATGCAGGGGACACGGGTTCGAGCCCTGGTCTGGGAAGATCCCACATGCCATGGAGCAGCTAAGCCTGTGCGCCACAACTACTGAGCCTCCGCTCTAGAGCCCATGAGCCACAACTACTGAAGCCCGTGTGCCACAACTACTGAAGCCTGTGCGCCTAGAGCCTGTGCTCCACAACAAGAGAAGCCACTGCAATGAGAAGCCTGCACACTGCAACGAAGAGTAGCCCCTGCTCGCTGCAACCAGAGAAAGCCCATGTGCAGCAATGAAGACCCAACACAGCCAAAAATAGAGATAGATAAAAAAACAAGCAATAACAAGTGTTGGCGAGGATGTGGAGAAAAGGGAGCCCTTATACACTGTTGGTAGGAGTGTAAATTTGTACAGCCACTATGGAAGGCAGTATTGGACATTCCTCAGAAAAGTTAAGTATAGAGCTACCATATGATCCAGCTGTCCCACTTCTGGGTATTTATCCAAAGAATACAAAAACACTTTGAAAAGATATATGCACCCCTGTGTTCATTGCAGCACTATTTACAATAGCCAAGCTATGAAAACCACCTAAGCGCCCATCAGTGGATGAATAGATAAAGAAGATGTGGTGTATAGACACACACACACACACACACACACACACACACACACACACAGTGGAATACTACTCACCCTAAAAAGGTGAAATCTTGCCATTTGTGACAACATTGATGGACCTTGAGGGTATCATGCTAAGAATAAGTCAAAGATGAATATTGTGTGATTTCATTCATAAGTGGAATATAAAAACGAATAAGCAAACAAAATAAAAGAACAACCAAACTAAACAAAACCAAATATAGTTACAGAGAGCACAGTAGTGGTTACCAGAGTTGGAGGGCAAAATGGGTAAAGGGAATCAACTGTATGGTGACAGATGGAAACCAGATTTTTGGTGGTGAGCATGCTGTAGGGTATACAGAAGTAGAAACATAATGTTGTACAAATGAAGCTTATACAATGTTATAAATCAGTGTTACTTCAATAAAAAAATAAACCAGATAAAGAAATCAAAGCAAAGGGAAAATAAGGATGGGGATTAAAAAAGTACCAACAAACAGACAGATAGGTAGAGCATGAGTATTATATAGAAATGAATGCCAAAGTCGCTGGATGGTTGTTGGTTGTGGGTTACAGATTTGAATCTGAGCTTCATCATGACAAAAGCAAAGTTACATAAATGACATTGCTCAAACTTAAGTTCTTTTCATTGGTGCTTTTTAAATTGTAGGAAGAAATTTTTTTTTTTACTTTTACTGGCAGAGCTGGTGAAGTGAATTATGTAATGTGTAAGACATTATATATATTTTTTATTGGAATATAGTTGATTTACAATATGATGTTAGTTTCAGGTATACAGCACAGTGATTCAGTTATATGTATATATATATTCTTTTTCAGATTGTTTTCCCATATAGGTTATTATAGAATATTGAGTATAGTTCCTTGTGCTATGCAGTAGGTTCTTGTTGACTATTTTATATATAGTAGTGTGTATATGTTAATCCCAATCTCCCAGTTTATTCCTCCCCCCCCTTTCCCCTTTGGTAACCATAAGTTTGTTTTCTATGTCTGTGAGTCTCTTTCTGTTTTGCAAATAAGTTCATTTGTATCTTTTTGGGTTTTTTTTAGATTCCACATATAAACGGTATCATATGATGTTTGTCTTTCTCTGACTGGCTTACTTCACTTAGTATGATAATCTCTAGGTCCATCCACGTTGCTGCAAATGGCATTATTACTTTCTTTTTTGTGGCTGAGTAATGTTCCGTGTGTGTGTGTGTGTGCGTGTGTGTGTGTGTGTGTGTGTGTATCACATCTTCTTTATCCATTCATCTGTTGATGGACTTCTAGGTTGCTTCCATGTCTTGGATATTGTAAACAGTTCTGCACTGAACATTGCGGTGCATGTGTCTTTTCGAATTATAGTTTTCTCCAGATATGTGCTCAGGAGTGGGATTGCAGGATCATATGATAACTCCATTTAAAATTTTTTAAGGAACCTTCATACTGTTCTCCATAGTGGCTGTACCAATTTATATTCCTACCAACTGTGTAGGAGGGTTGCTTTTTCTCCACACACTCTCCAGCATTTATTATTTGTAGAGTTTTTGATCATGGCCATTCTCACTGCTGTGAGGTGTTACCTCTTTGTAGTTTTGATTTGCATTTCTCTAATAATTAGCGATATTAAGAATCTTTTCATGTGCGTGTTGGCCATCTGTATATCTTCTTTGGAGAAATGTTTATTTAGATCTTCTGCCCGTTTTTTGGATTGAAGACATTATATTTTTAATACAGATACTTGACTTTTTTTTACCCATACTATTTCTTTCATTTGTTGTATGTACTTTTCTCACATTCTCTCCTGGAGGGTCTGGGTAATTTCATGAATATTAGTGCCTGATGATCAATGTAAGATGCTAGCTCTGTGGCAAATGGTTTATGAGGTAGTTGCTGTTTGAATCTCTGAGTTCTCAAAACAAGCTATTAACATACTGTTGCTAGGAAGCCAGGATGGCCTTAATGCATAGGTGGGGTTAGATCTCTGAGGTTGTCCCATGTACATACATTTGAAGCAGCTAAAGGTGGCCAGTGTAGTTGGAGATGAGGAAGTGGGGAGCAAGTTCATGTAGGCCCATGTAGGAAATGGTAAGAATTTTATTTTGATATGGGAAGCCTTTGGAGGGTTTAGAGCTGAGACATGATATTTTATATGACTTGTAAGAATTACTCTGATTTTACATATACCTACCCACCTAAAATCTGTAATATCTTACTATGCTGCGTTACCATATCGTTCCATTTGTCTACAGAGATCAGGATGACCCTGTTTTCTTCCAAAATATTTGTTCAGTTTCCTAGGTAGTATCTTAAATTTTACTTTTAGAACATTTTTCTCTGAGCTTAAGGAACCTATTCTTGTGATAAAATAGGAATACTTCCAGAAGTCTCTAAACTGTATTTGGTCATCTATTAAGGTATGTTATTTGTGATTGAGATCCAGTCTTTTGCTATTTTAAGTGATGCTAAAGACACTTGATGCCTATCAAGGAGGGGGAATGCCACTAACTGGGGAAAGTAGATTGGAATACAGAGGTGAGAGTTCAAGGGCAAACTCAACTACTACTTCATCAATTGAAATAGAGCCAACTTTCTTAATGTGGTAACTCTGGTACCTGATGCCTTTGTTTCCCTTATCTTGACAAATGTTTGTTTCTTTAAGTCTCTTCAGCTTAAGATTTAATACTTTATATAAATGCAGTGTAGTATTATGGTTAAGAGTATGGACTCTGGAGTTAGAATATTTAGGAAGCTTGGAAAAGTTTTGTTTTTGTTTGTTTTTTGGCCTTTTCTGTGTTTCAGTTGTCTCATCCTGAAATGGAGCAAAATAGTAGAACTTTTCTCCTAGGTTTGTTGTAAATGAATTAATGTGCTAGAACAGGGCCTGGCTTAGTAAGTGCCTAATAATGTTAGCTATTCTTATTATATGGAATATGTAACCATAAGACTTTCTTTATAAGGGCCCTTTGTCATTGACAAAGTGAGGTCACTATTTCAACAGTATTTAAGCACTGTTTCTAGGCCTTCCCTATTTATTTTTGTTTCACAGTAACTTAGTCAACAATTGAATGATCTTGATGGAATGTGCTAACTCCAGAAGATCATCATCAAGATATGCCTGGTTCATTTTTCTATTTTGAAATAAACTGGTGACTATTAAAATCTTCAGTGTTACTGTCTCCCTGAAATTGATCTGATACTGGGTATACAGAGATAATTCGTGCTTAGGTAACTAATATGGTTATATTTATAGGCTAATGGAGCATCTTAATTAAAACTCTTGTTCTTGTTTTATCATATTAATCTGACTTCTGAGAATTGCTCATATATGTTAACATGATATACTATTGTATATTAATGTTAGAGCTTTAATACCAGTAAAAAAAACCTTTAAATTAGATCTGTAATTATCAGAAGTTTTTGCTTTCCAAGCTCAGTTCTCCAGGCATGAAGAATTGTCATGTTTTCTTGTTTTATGCTAAGGTGATCATATTATACTGTCTGATTGTGTTTCCTCTTTTAAAAAGCTGTTTTTTATATTTCATAAGCTTCATATACATAAGCCAGATTTGATCTTTTACATAATAGCATTGTATTGGGTACACAGTTATTGAGAATCAGTGGATTTAAGTGGATATATAATTAAATTTCTTGCCTCTTGTTCATATTTGTAGTAGTTGATATTGCCTGGGTACATTCTTTGGTAATGTGTGTCACTTTAAATGTGGTCTTGTAGAACTTGTTTCTTAACCTGAATAAGTTGAAACAGTTAACTGCTGTGGAGGTAATCTTAGATCTACTTGGTGTTGAAGAAGGACAAAACCAGAAAACACCATAGTAACAGAAAATCATGACTGATGTGTTATCCTCTCCCTCTGTTTTTGGTTAGCAATTGAGAAAAGGAGCTCCTTGGCATATGTTTTCATAAAAATGAAGGTCTTTAGTGTGACCAGTTTAAAATGGTTAGTATTACTCGTATTCAAAGAATTAAGCTATTTAACTTTTTAGGAATATACCTTGTTGTCAGACTGAAATGAATGCCATTTTATGCTTCCTTTAAAAAGGGCTGTACAGAATGGAGCTTCCTCAAAAAGCTAAAAATAGATCTGCCATATGATCCAGCAGTCCCACTCCTGAGTATATATTTGAAGAAAAAAACACCGATTCAAAAAGAAACATGCACCCCAATGTTCATAGCAGCATTATTTACAGTAGCCAAGATATAGAAGCAACGTAAACGGCCATTGACAGATGAATGGAGAAAGAAGATGTGGTACATATATATACAATGGAATACTACTCATACATAAAAAAGAATGAAATTTTGCCATTTACAGCAACATGGATGAACTTGGAGGGCATTATGCTAAGTGAAGTAAGTCAGACAGAGAAAGACATACTGTATGATATCCCTTGTATGTGGAATCTAAAAATTGAAACAAATTAGTGAATATAACAAAAAAGAAACAGACTCAGCTATAGAGAACAAACTAGTGGTTACCAGTGGGGGAGAGGGAAGTGGGGAGGGACAAGATAGGGGTAAGGGATTAAGAGGAACAAACTACTATGTATAAAATAAATAAGCTACAGGGATATACAAGGAATATAGCCAGTATTTTATAATAACTATAAATGGAACCTAACCTTTAAAACTTGTGAATCACTGTTGCACACCTGAAATTTATATAATATTGTGAATCAGCTCTGCCTCAGTATAAAATTAAATAAAAATATACTGTCAAAAAAAGGACTTTACAGGAAAACGAGAAAGCCAGCATATTGAGATTTCAACAAATTTTGGGTATTACAGTTTGAGAAGATTTCAGAATTCTGAAGAACCTGTTTCTACTGTAGGCAGTCAAGCCTTCCTCTCTGTACATGGCTCAGTGAGTTGGCCTTCTATAGAAGCAAAATAAAACCTACCCCAGTGCAGGCATACCTTGTTTTATTGCACTTTATTGTGTCTCACAGACTGAGTTATCAGGTAATGGTTAGCATTGTTTAGCAATAAAGTATTTTTTAATTATGTACAGTTTTTTTAAGACAATACTATAGCACACTTAATAGACTACAGTATAGTGTAAACATAACTTTTATGTGCCCTAGGAAACCAAAAAACTTGTGTGGCTCACTTTATTGTGATACCAACTGTATTGTGGTGGTCTGGAACTGAACCTGCAGTATCTCCCAGGTCTGCGTGTATCAGATTTGCTGGCTTTCTGGTGTTTGAAGCCAGTAGTGCCCCTATAACAAGCAATAGCACATCTTTACTGTGGGTTCTTGGATGGCAGTTTGAATGTTTGCATTTGGAATACATTTGTCTAAAGCTCTGTCATACACCTTGAATATTTGGAAGAGATATATAATATTTGAGATATTTAAGAAAGAGAATACGTATTTTTAATCCCTGAGTTGATCTCTTGACCATCAAAAAGATAACTGTGTATGCCATAGCATTTCTGTGTCATAGAAATGCCTTCACTATATTGTCATTTAATGCATGCTTTTTGTTATCACTGGAATTTTAAAAAATAATATTTTGTATGTTTTTCATGGGACCTTTGTGGCAAAACCTTACTTGATGATAATCTAGGAAAGAAGCTGTTTTTTTGCAGTAAGTTTTCTGTTGTTTAAAAAATTGTCCAATGCAATCTGTCTCCAGCTCCCTTCTTTTTTTTTTTTACTTTAGTGCCATTAAGTTTTAAGCCAGTTTTGACCCAAATGCTGTAAATTACTTCAGTTTAGGTACTGAAAGTATCATTTCCTTTTTTGATTGATTCCTTTTGTTTCCCCCTCAAGTGTCTTGTATTATTTAAGCTCACTGATATCTCAGAGTCATTGGGACTAGGGCAGATAAAAAGAATGGCAGATCTTTTGAGACTAGATAGATGTCTTCCAACCTTCAGATATTTTGATAATTTACTATTAAGAGAGAATGAGGGGCTTCCCAGGTAGCACAGTGGTTGAGAATCCACCTGACAATTCAGGGGACACGGGTTCGAGCCCTGGTCCGGGAAGATCCCACATGTCGCTGAGCAACTAAGCCTGTGCGCCACAACTACTGGAGCCCACGTGCCCCAACTACTGAAGTCCGCACGCCTAGAGCACATGCTCCACAACAAGAGAAGCCACCGCAGTGAGAAGACCGTGCACTGCAATGAGGAGTAGCCCCCACTTGCCGCAACTAGAGAGAGCCCGCGGGCAGGAACTAAGACCCAACACAGCCAAAAATAAAAAAAAAATTTAAAAAAGGGCTTCCCTGGTGGCACAGTGGTTGGGAGTCCGCCTGCCGATGCACGGGACACGGGTTCGTGCCCCGGTCCGGCGTGTCCGGAGCCTGTGCTCTGCAACGGGAGAGGCCACAACAGTAAGAGGCCTGCGTACCGCAAAAAACAAACAAACAAACAAAAAAACCACCA
>NW_020175402.1:169643-208780 GCF_003031525.2 Neophocaena asiaeorientalis asiaeorientalis | reverse complement strand
AGCCCCAACCGGGAGAGGCCCGCGTACCGCAAAAAAAAAAAAAAGAATGAGGAGGATCATGAAGACATCTCATAAGAGAAAGGGCTTGGCCATCAAAAAGAACAGCAATTTCCAGAGGATTTTATTTTATTTATTTATTTTTTATTTTGCGGTACGCGGGCTTCTCACTGTTGTGGCCTCTCCCCTCGCGGAGCACAGGCTCTGGATGCGCAGGCTCAGCGGCCATGGCTCACGGGCCCAGCCGCTCTGCGGCATGTGGGATCCTCCCGGACCGGGGCACGAACCCGTGTCCCCTGCATCGGCAGGCGGACTTTCAACCACTGCGCCACCAGGGAAGCCCTCCAGGATTTTATTTTTAATTAGGATTGGGTTATATTACTCTTACATTTACCCTCATATTTCCAACTGTGTAGTTTTGCCTGTATACATGATCTTGTCTTGTAAATAAACACAATATGTAGTCTCCAAAATCATGATTCAGGTCTTGCCTGAGTCTGAATCTGTAGTTATTTGAAACTCAGCATTGCTACTTGCGTAAATGCAATAACACATCATTCACATGTGTAATGCAAACTGGCAGACTAAACCCCCAGCTGATGTGTTAAATGCACTGTAAAGAAGTTTTTCACACATTTAAATTGTGTTATTTTCTTACAAGAAAATGCTCAGTATTACTGGCCTGGACTATAGTAATTGAATCACAGTTGAACTTGAATTAGGCCAAACTGAAAAAAAATCTATTGGTTGACCTGGCAGGAATTTGTTCTGTATCTGTGTGCTAACTGTGGAAAGTATTGAAACGTTAGGTATGTGAAAGCATATTAAATAATGAGATGTTTATTTAAAAAGCAGCAAGTCTAAATTTGTAACTAATTTTCCAACTAACTTATGACATTCAGAAAAGTGTCATTCTTCTCTCTAACCTTGTACTTCATAACTGAAAATAAATCAACAGAAAAATAAGTTACATGGTTTGAATTAGTCATTTAGCTTTTCGGTTTCCAATGTATGGTAAAATAGAAATTATTTGGCCCCTTAAAATATTTACATGATTTTGTTTTTAATTAATGATTGCAATTTGTTCTTTGGCATAAAGGAATTTTCATATAATGTGGAAGAGGTACTCTATTGAGAGCTCATTTGAATTCCTTTATTCTTTCAAATTTAAGTATAGCTTTGTTTAAGCTTCTCCGTGGTCCTTAAGTTCATTGTTTATAAATACATGAATTCATGTCAGAGGGGAAATAGAGGATGGTGGCCATAGGCTTCACTGGAACTAGAGCTCAGGTGACCTGGGTCGAATCTCTGCTCTAGCTGTGTGACCTTGGGAAAGACACCTAACTTCTCTGTTCCTCAGCTTCCTAATCTGTAAAATCAGTTTAATAACAGCACCTACTTCACAGGTTGTTTTGAGTCTTAAATGACAAGTGCATGTGCATGTAAGTGCATGTGCAAGTAGGTTTTTTTCCCACTTTTTTCTTTAAAAACAAGCAATAAAGAATTTTGTGAAGATAAATACAGTATGATCTCACTTATATGTGGAATCTTAAAAAACGAAAACAAAAACCAAAAGAAAACCAAGCTGATAGATACAGTGAACAGATCGGTGGTGGCCAGAGGTGACGGGGGTGAAGGTTGGGTGAAATGGGTGAAGGGAGTCAAATGGTACCAAATTCCAATTATGAAAACATAAGTTATGGGGATATAATGTACAGCATGGTGACTGTAGTTGATAATAACTGAATTGTGTATTTGAAAGTTGTAAATCTTAAAAGTTTTCATCAGACACAAAAAAACTGTATTGTGACAGGTGTTGACTACACTTACTTAGTGTGGTGATCATTTTGCAATACATGCAAATAGTGAATCATTATGTTCTACACCTGAAACTACTGTATGTCAATTATACCTCAAGTAGAAGTAAAATAATTTTATGAAGGCGGAAAATGAACTTTTTGAAGTAGTACAGGGGAATAATTAGGTTCAGTGCTGATCTGAGCTGAGGTGGAAAATCTCAGAGTGAGATTTACTTATTATTTTTTTAAAAATAATTAATTTTTGGCTACGTTGGGTCTTCATTGCTGCACGCGGGCTTTCTCTAGTTGCAGTGCGCAGGCTTCTCATTCGGTGGCTTCTCTTGTTGCGGAGCACAGGCTCTAGGCGTGTGGGCTTCGGTAGTTACAGCACGCGGGCACTAGGATGCTTGGGCTTCAGTAGTTGTGGTGCGTGGGCTTAGTTGCTACACGGCATGTGGGATTTTCCTGGGCCAGGGCTTGAACCCATGTCGCCTGCGTTAGCAGGTGGATTCTTAACCACTGTGCCACCAGAGAAGCCCTTCAGGGTGAGATTTGAATTAACTTCATCCTAAGCCAGACAAAGACTACCAAAATGGTCGTTTTAAGTATGCTATGAGTGAATGATTCTCAACTAGCTTGGTCTAGGATCCACAGACTGCCTATTTAAAAGTGTATTTTTTTTCCTACCACAGATGTGTGTGGATGGTGCCAAGCTTTAGAGTAATGTAGTTGATGCCGTTTGATGATTTTTGCTAAAAAATGAGAAGTGAGAGTAACCGTAGGGGGAAGGGCACATACCTTATCATTATTATTTAAAAAAAAATACATGTGGCTGGGAAATCAGTGGTAGAGAGCACAGCAAAGGGAAGGAAACTTTGCAGTACCTCCTCCTCTGTCTCCTACATTAAGACATTTTACATATACTTCAGGCTTTTAGTTTCCTCTCTATAGTTCTTCCTCTGTTTCTTACCAGTACAGATAATTTCCTTCACTTAGCTGAGAAGAGTAAAGCTGTGGGAATGTAAGATAAGGAAATAAGTGTTCTCGTTCTGCTTCCTAGTTTTTCATGAAAATACTTCTATGTTTATATCTTCGCTCGGACTCCTTTGTAAGTTGGCCTTTCTTTTACAGAGCTCCCCCGTTATCTTCTTTTGGTCCTATTTCCATTCCCTTTCACTTCTGTCAAGCTTCCTGCACCATTACTTACCTCGGCCTTCCTCTGTTGCATGCGCACATTCTTGACTGCCGCTGAATCCTTCCCCTGTGCCCATAACCTGTTCAGAACTTCTCTACACTAAAGTACCTTTCTCAGGCTGCTGCTACTTGAATGGCATTTTGGCCAAGTACGTTTGTTTCAGTGTTTTTGTTTTGCTTTGCTTTTTAATTTACTTTCATTTATTTATTTATTGCTTTACAATGGTGTGTTAGTTTCTGCTTTATAACAAAGTGAATCAGTTATACATACACATATGTTCCCATATCTCCTCCCTCTTGCATCTCCCTCCTTCCCACCCTCCCTATCCTACCCATCCAGGTGGTCACAAAGCACCGAGCTGATCTCCCTGTGCTATGCGGCTGCTTCCCACTAGCTATCTGTTTTACGTTTGGGGGGGTACATATGTCCATGCCACTCTCTCGCTCTGTCACAGTTTACCCTTCCCCCTCCCCATATCCTCAAGTCCATTCTCTAGTAGGTCTGTGTCTTTATTCTCGTCTTACCCCTAGGTTCTTCATGACATTTTTTTTTCTTATTTTAACTACAAAATTGCTAAAAGATTGGTTTCTACTTAATGTTTCCAAGTTTCTCATCACTCATTCAGATACCTTACTCTGTACCGTTTGGCTTCTCCTCTTGTTTTACTTTAGTTGTTCTTAACCTTGGCTGTGCGTTAGAATTACTTGGAAGGAGTTTAAAACCTTAATATCACTTTTAGATTTAGTTCTGATTTAGTTCTGGAGTGCAGCCTAAGCATTGGGAGTTTTGAAAGCTCTACAGCTGTTTCTAATGTGTAGGTAAGGTTGAGCACCAGTACCTTGATTGAAATCAGTAGACATCAAATTAATTCCCTTGTCAAGTCAATTCTTAGAACCTGAAGGAGTACATTTTTGGTTCTATTGATAAGAAGCCTTCTGTGCTTCTCTTCAGCCTCAGGTGAGAACAGGGTTAATTATTTGAAGGTCTTTTGACATCAGTGGTCCTTCTCTTGCACATTCTGTATTCTGCTGGTTAGCTGGGTAGGTAAATGTCTGTTCTACTGACCCAACTGTCCTCAGGTACAAGTTCCAAGGTCTTAGGTCAGATGGAGTAGGACGCCCGTTTTGTTCTTGGGCACAAGCTGAATTCTCTGGTCTAGCTTTTATCAGTAGTAAAGCTGACATTTTAATTATTTTCTGGCATCTCTTTCTTTCTCTCCTGCTTAGAACTTTGAAGAGGTAGGGGTATGATTACATGAGCTCCCTCAGATTCCAACACATGCTGCTTCTTCATGCCTTCTACCTTTTTTGGGTTGAACAGAGTTAAGAGTCACCAGCAGAACTTGGGACACTTTCAGTCTAGGACAGGGCTTGTCTTGCAAGGCTTACTGCTTGGAGGAGAGGAAACAAAAATAACTTGCATGCGCACAGTGATACAATTTCAGATCCAGTAATGTGAAAAATGGCAGCAGTATCCATTCTGTGGGCTAAGACAGGAATGTGGGGAACAGAGCTTGACCCCCATATTGTTTCTCAGATTTGGTCTTTGGCTCTCGTTTTCTTCCATATACTTCTTTGGGATATCATCTGCTCCTATAACTTTAAACCTTATCCTAAGATGACAACAGATGTATACTATTTCTTCTCCTGGACCTTTGCCTGATTGCCTGCTGCATATTTTCTCTTGGAACATTCTGCAAGTAACTCAGACTCAATAAGGAGATAGTGTTCAGTCATAAGCATTAGCAAAACCTGGGTTATAATCTTGGTTTTGCCATCGACTTACTTTGTGGCCTTATTTGGTGACTCTCCTGAGTCTTAACTTTTCTCGTCCATGGAAGGACGTGGTAGAATTGGAGTCCTTTCTAGCTGTGACATCACATGACTTTCTAATCTTGTGTAGGCCTCCTGTGTACTTGCACTACCCATGCTGGTCACAATGTGTAGACTATTCCAGGTACATTCTTGTTTCCCTTACTTAGAATGCCTCTTGGTCTTCTACTTCTCAGTCTTAATCTTCCTCGGCAATCCATTTCAGCCCTTTTATTTCTTGTAGAATGGTTCCCGATCATCTCAGTCCACAAATATTTCTTTGTTTTCTGAATTCCTACAGAGTCATTGACATCACTGATTGGCATTCCTCAAAAAATTTCTTGAATGGTTATTTGTTATACACATATCTTACTTACCCAAATTGTAAGCTCTCTGAGGATGTCTGTGTTCTGTAGTATAATGCCTTGCACTGATGGGCATTTTTGCCCTGTTGTACCCTAGTTGCCTAGTATATGCATTGCCCATAATCTGCACTGTTAAGTCCTTGCAGATTACTTTGTGGTCACTTTTGCTAACATTTAGAATAGATGTGTTTCACGTTTCAACATGAGATTGTGATTTGATAGCCTCTAAATGGAAAAACATATATATACATATATTTTTTTCCAGAATGTAATAAGTGTGAATATTTTGCTTGCAGACTACTTTGTGACTCTGTTCACATCATTTAACAAAAACATCTGCACCTTCTTTTTTTTTAAGCTTTTGTTTTATAATTTTAAATTTGTTTAGTATTTGGATATATGATGATTAAAGCCACAGGATGAAGGTGTCATTTACTGATATGATGACATATCGTTAACTGGTTATATATAAGCTCCAAGAGGCTGGGAACTTTGTGTTGTTAATCACTCTATCTCCTATTCCTAAAAATAGATGTCTGAAATGAAGTAGGCTCTTAATAAATATTTGTTGAGTATATGAGTGAGTGAATGAATGAATAAATCTTAACAGAACTGGAAGTATTTATGCTCTTCTCTGTATCTCTGCATTGCATTTGAGTGTTCTGTATGCTAAGGAATGTCTTATTGTGTCTGTTTTCTCATTCTGTGGTGGGGGAAAACCAGATGAGTAGTGGATTTTGACCCACAGAACCCAAAATTCGGCTTGTGTCCTCTTTTCTGATAGTGTGATGGATGGAACTGAAGTTCAGATAGGGTAAGCTGGGGTGGTGATTCCAATGGTGTTGTCATTTAAATGGGATTAACAAAGAGGATTGAAGGTAGTAATAGGGCCAAAATGGAGGTGGGAGGAGGTAGTGTCAAAGAACTAGGAAAGTTGACAGCAAGTAGTGGAGTGGGCAGGTCATAGCTGGTCTGGAGGTGTTTTGGAGATGAGATGTGGATAACCTGTGGTGACTTTTTCCTGGGCTCCATAGCAGACTTGAAGGATCAGGTCATGATCTGTGAAAGGGGTAACATTTTTCTTTTTACATTAGGGTCACGGAGTACACACCAACAAGAAGGAAGCAATAATAAAGAGGAATATGTCTCGTGTTATTTTGACCTTAGACTTAGAGTTTGTTTTAGAATTCATCTCATCAGTTTTTCAAACTTTGAAGTTTCACTTTTGTCTTCTAGCTACACATGTTCCCTTGAGAAACAAAATAATTCTATATGATCTTTGTATCTTTTTTTTTTAGAGAGAGAGTTCTAGTCTTTGCCAAGACTTGTATATCGTTTGTATGAAAGGATGATTGGAGTTATTCTTCTGGTTTGGTAGAAATTAATTTTCTTTCAATTTGATAGGCTTTCAGTGATGCTCTTTGCCTTTAGGAAGTTATTCCTGGACTGCTGCATGCTAGGGATTGCTGTCTTGAAGATGTACAAATGATGAGCAAAGACTTCCGAAAGTCAGCATGGTATTTTGGTCTAATAACCTGACTAGGGCCAAAGTTGGTTCAGGTCATTATTAAGAAAATTCCATATTCTATCAGAGTTTCATTAGCAGTGCAGAATTGAAATCAAACAGTTAATTCTTAGGACTGGAAAGAAGTATACTAAATTGTTAGTGGTGATTGTCACTGGCTTGTGGTTGAATGATTTTTAATTTCTTGATAGTGTTGTATTTAAAATAATTTCAGCAAAGCATATATGTTTATAATGAAGTTATTTGTGAAATGTAATAATGATTACAGTCGATCCTCCATATCTGTGTCTTCCACGTCTCCTGACTGAACCAACCACACAGCTGGAAAATATTCAGGAAAAAAAAATTACAGTTCCAGAAGCAAAACTTGAATTTGCACCGACACTGGCAACTGTTTACATAGCATTTACATTGTATTTACAGCTCTTTCCTAGCAATTCCATTGTATTCGGTATTATAAGCAGTCTGTAGATGATTTAAAGTATATTGGAGGGTGCGAATACTACACCGTTTTATACAAAAGACTTGAGCATCTATGGATTTTAGTATCTGTAGGAGGTCCTGGAACCAATCTGTCAGGGATACTGAGGGACGGTTGTACTAGGAAAATACATGATTTAATGAGTAGTCATTGTATTGTACACTACATTAACTTCCTAAGAAAATGCATATATAGGAGAAAGGACTGTAAGAAAATATAGATAGAAGTGCTAGGAGTGGCCTAGGGAGATAGAATCTTGGGTAGTTTAAAAATTTCCTATTTTACAAAGTTTTGGTAATATGCTTATGACAATCATAAAAGAATCAGTGGCCACTTATCCTTCTTAGGTAGTATATTTTGAAGCAGTGGTTTAGTTGACAAAATTGACAGCAATTCAAGAAGCTTAATCAAATGTCATAATTTAAGGCATAGTAGTGGATCTTTCCCATTTTCTATGTGGTTGTGAAGCGTAGATGATGTTTAGGGTAAGGGAGTAGAAGTTAAGATAGATCGCTGCTGCTTCATTGGGCTTCTGGACAGATGACAGTGCTATAAACAGTGAGTAACAGGAGGAGGGAAGTGCTTTAGGGGTAAATAGTAGAGTTGTGATAGAAAATGGCCATGTGTGCATGTGGGACATTTCGGGAGGAGATGATTAGCAAAGAGTAAGACATTTTATCACTTAGAACAATCTGAGTTTAAGTTACAGCTTTGTGAGTCATAATTGTAAAGACAGCAAGTTGAAGCATGGTAAGTGCTAACTGCATTCAGAATCAAAGAATTTTGGTATATGAGCAGTGAGGAAAGGAACCGCTGCTCACAAATTGTTTTCATCAAAACCTTTGTGTCTCACGATTGCTCTTCATAGTGACAGCGTAAAGGTTGGAAAACAATGAAATGGCTAATGTACATGTGTGTTATAGTTGGGACCCATTGAAAAAGAAGCTAAAAGTTTCCCCTACTAACTTGTTGGGTTGGGGTAAAAGTTGTTTTACAAGGCAAAATGGAAAATTGAAAGTGTGCTCAGTTGGTATTTTTGATCATTTATGTCAGATATTGGGTCCAAAGCTAAGTTCTCACATTTCTTGAAATTTAACTGTATCATAGCATGTGCGTGCATTCATAAACCGAGTAAATGGAATGTATATTTATATGTACATTTTTCAATTATGCTAGGAACTCTGCTTTGTCAGTAGTTTTGTTTGTGAAATATTACTATATAGGAAGCATTTGCATTTATTATAATGTATGAAAGGTCTTCCTTAAATGCTAGTACTACTAGTAGTAATAATAATTGCTCCCATTTGTTGAATGTTTAGTAGGTGCCAGACTTGTTAAGAATACCATTTTACATGATAGAAAACTAAGCTTGGTGGTAGATGTGGGATTCTAAGCTCAAGTCTGATTTTAAAGTTGATACTATTGCTCTTGTACTGAGATGTGTGTTGGGTACGGTGAGTTGCTGAGATTCATATTCATTAGCATAGTACACCTCCATCAGTTGGAATATACATATTAGAAACTGGCATCTTGAATTTCAGATCTATTAGGACATGTTTACTGAAGACTCCATGTATAGTGTATTAGATTTTTGTTCTTTGATTTTTTTCATCAGAACTCGGAGTGCCGTTGTTAGTTTATGATTTGACCTAATTTAATTTTAAAGGAATGATTACTGGATTGTCACAGGTTTAATAAGATGTAATGGAAAAGAAATGGGGGAAATGAAGATGGAATACACTGAGAAATAGCTGTAAAGATTAATAGGCGATATAACTTGTCAAGTGACAGTGTCATTTATCTAGTATGTATATTTTAATTGGCTCCATTGTGTGAAATTAAATGTTAAAAATGGTCTTGACAGAATATTAGATCAAATAGTTTTGTCAACACTTCATACATTTATTTTGTCTGTTTTATAACATTAACAATCTTCATCATTATGTTTTCATAATGTAAATGACCCATATTTAGAAATTTTACTCTTCTTTCTTAAACCTATAGTGATCTGACATTTTGGGGAGCCGTGCTATGCGGCTTGCGGTATCTTAGCTGCCCGACCTGGGATTGAACCCAGGGTCCCGGCAATGAAAGTGCCATGTCCTAACCCCTGGACAGCCAGGGAATCCCTGACATCTTAGATATTTTAGAGCAATCATAATGATTAATTTTAGAAACAATTTTTAAGAGTTAAAAATGATAATGTATGTATTTGTTTAGAAAATTTCTGGAAGGATGCATAAGAAACTTGACAGTGGTTACCTTTAGGAGAAAAATATTGGATGGTGGAAGGTATTTTCTATCTTACATCCTTCTTTGCTAGTACTCTTTGCTTTGTATCCTTTTTACCATTTAATATATTTTTTAATAGTGATTACGTGATCTTAAAACTCGTTATAGTTAATAGCACAGGCAACCACAGATCTGTAGACTGTGAATGCAGCTATAGTTTTCTTTGTCTTATTTTCAAAGTATGTAATAGTTACTTCTTCCTTTCATTTACCAAATAAATTTAGCAGCTGTTCTTTGTTTTTATTATATCCCTTTATTCTCACTAAAATACTGTTTTATTTCAGAAGTCAGTATGGTTTCCAGAAAATTGTTTAGAGGTCCTTTGGGAACAGTAGATGGTTTATTCATTTGCAGATCATAACCCAGTAAAACTGAGGTTGTAAACTTACACAAATTTGGCTTTTCATTTTCTACTCTCATTATAAAGGAAATTTAGTTGTGACCTTCAGCACATTACTTAATTTCTGAGTCTTTTTCTCTCCATTTAGTTAGACACTCATTTTTGTAAGATTATCTCCCATGACTCTTCGAAATCTCTGATTTTATAATTTCGTAACCTTTTCAACTCCAAAGATATAATTCAGTAATTCTTAAAGTATTTTACAAGCAAAATTTCTAGTTAACCAAAATCTACATAACCTCAGAATCAACTTTAATTGTTTAAGTGCATTTGTAGTCTGATTTGTCTCATGAGTGAATTCTAATGTAGTGCTACATAAAGTCAGCCATATGCATATATAAAATCTTAGTCATGGAGTGGGATTTTGAAATGAAAATTTCCAGTAATGAGGACATATTAACTTTCTCTGTGTGTGGGGGGGGTATGTGTGTATTTTTTAAACAAATTAACATTTCCATTTTTAATCTTAATACTTAATTCTAGAGAATGAGCCTTTTCTTTGTTTAGAACCTTAAAGGAAATGGTGTCTTATGCCATCTGTAGCTTCATGGATAATTATACAATGGGTTATCAATCACATTTAATTAAGCTATGACAGCTTCCTTCACTAACTTTCCTTCAGTTGGTTAAGTTATGGCACTGAGGAAAATGGTTATGAACCACACCCTGAGGGCTTGCTATTTTCAAAGCAAGTATAGTGTACTGAAATGTGACGTCTCTTTTGTGAACCTGTGTTAAACATTGAACTGCTGCCTTCATTAGGGAACCTGCTTTGGTTACTTGGCCTTTGAAAAACATTTGAACAACAAAATAAGACTTTTCTGATGTCTCTTCAAGCAAGAGGATTATCGTTACTGAAGTCTAAATTGGAAACCAAATGACTTTATTTCCCCTGTAGTTTTCTGAATGAACTAGATTGAAAGGGTCAATGTGTTTTAGAAATTTTGTTTAATGGTAAGGTGAGTTGTGATGGAAGCAGGGCACATGAGTCTTGTTTGCTGGCTTGTGTTAATAGACGAAAGACTGGGTAGCTACATGCTTGGAAAGCTTTCCTGGGTCCTTGCACTCTCGATCCTTACTGTAGCCAGGCAGCTGAGGAGATATCCCCTGAAGTGGCAGAACTCCCCATCCTCCCTATTCTCCTGCCTTTTTTTTTTCTTTACTATATACTGGGACATTCAATGGCCTTGCATTGACCAGAAAGACAAAGAGTGCTTTCATACTCAGGCTTAGCCATGGCCGGTGTGCTGGGCCTTTGTTAGGACTTGCAGTAGTAGCCTTTGCTCTTTCACCACCCCCAGTCTCATTGCTCATACTTGGCAACAGCAACAGTGTCATTTGTAGAATTTTACCTCCTTACTTACAAATAAACACTTGCAAAAGAAAAATCCACTTTCCCTTAATGAAAAAGAAAAGCAGAGCTTAACTTCCTCTTGTGTTTTTTTTTTTGCACGAACCCGTGCCCCCCGCATCGGCAGGCGGACTCCCAACCACTGCGCCACCAGGGAAGCCCCCTCTTGTGGTTTTTTGATAAGAGTGCCCTATTACAGCTAAGTGCCATAGTGCGAGACTTGATCTTATTGAAATTATTCTCTGTCATTTAAAAAGTAAAAATGGGGCTTCCCTGGTGGCGCAGTGGTTGAGAGTCTGCCTGCCGATGCGGGGGACATGGGTTCTAGCCCTGGTCTGGGAGGATCCCACGTGCCGCGGAGCGACTGGGCCCGTGAGCCACAATTACTGAGCCTGCGCGTCTGGGGCCTGTGCTCCACAACAAGAGAGGCCGCGATAGTGAGAGGCCCGCGCACCGTGATGAAGAGCGGCCCCCACTTGCCGCAAATAGAGAAAGCCCCCGCACAGAAACGAAGACCCAACACAGCCAAAAATTAAAAAAAGTAAAAATGAACTTTATTTCCTTTTTCTGTGGCTGTATCGCATCTAACTTACTGTGGGTGCTCGATATTCATTCATGAAATATAGACGAAAATCTTTTTAACCAGCGTCAGATGGTTTTAAAATTATTTAATGTTTTTATGGTTTATTAGATCATATGAAGTGGAGAATTTAGACAGTTATGTGGATTATTTAAAGAATGTCTTTTGCCTCAGTTAACAGGCACAAGTTAATAGTGTTTTTGTCTTACATTTTGCTTATATAGAAGTAAACCATCAAGATGAAATAAGCAAAAGTTATTTTTTAAAACATGTTACATTTGGATATGTAAACATTATCAGATAGGGCTGGACTATATTTTACATTTTTATTCAATTTTATTTTAGTTTACTCAAGAGCTCTCTGTTTTTTACACGTGATTCGTCTTTTAATGAATATTCTTTGTATATAGAAAATTATAGAGAATAATGTAACAGACAATAGTGCATATACCCCCAGCTTTATTGTATTTGTATTCTTGAGAGATTTTAGAGGATTTTGTTGAACCCTAGAAGTCTTAGTCTGTGTCTTGTGAAAGTTTATGATTTTTCATTTCCTCATCTGTCACAACTTTTTTTCCTAGACAGGTCATTTGTTAAGGTAAACCTAATGAGTGCCACAGTTCATTACCCTTAGACACAACACAGTAACTGCTTGAAAGTGTTCATGACCAATTTAAATTATATTTAATAACCTCAGTATTAAACAAGTATATGTACTAAATTTTTAGATGCTAAAGCTAGGTTGTCACATTCTAAGAAGGGACTGTTATGTTCAACAATGGCGAAAATGTATTCATAGTTACGTTATATAAGCTGGTATATATATTGGTCTCCAGGCAATGGAAAGCCATGGGGCTCCCACGCCAGTTTTTTTTTTTTTTTGCGGTACACGGGCCTCTCACTGTTGTGGCCTCTCCCGTTGCAGAGCGCAGCCTCAGCGGCCGTGGCTCAGGGGCCTAGCCGCTCCGCGGCATGTGGGATCTTCCCGGACCGGGGCACGAACCCCTGTCCCCTGCATCGGCAGGCGGACTCTCAGCCACTGCGCCACCAGGGAAGCCCTGGTACTTCATTTTGACCTTTACACTAGAAAGAATTGCTCTTAGAGGTCTTGATGTTAGCAGTGGTTTATTGTATGCCTACTGTATATCTGGCACTGGGCTAAGTACCCTAAATAAACTATGTTTCAACTCTGTGAGGTAGGTACTATTATTGTCCTCATTTTTCAGGTGGAGACCCCTGTGCTTAGAGATGTTAAATGTAACTGCCCCAGAAATCAAACAGGTAGTAAGTGGAAGAATTGGAATACTAAAATCAGATTTGTATTCGAGATCACTGATGTGAATAAACTGCCTCGTGAGGTCAGTGTTTTTAGAGTTGTTGTAAGAAATCTCTTTGACAGTCTGAATTTGATCTGTTTCAGTTAAAATTCTGGGCTTCAGGTTGAGGTATATTCAAGTTTTTCAAAACCTAGGTGTTGGCTGGAATCATTGGCTCTAGTTTATAGATTAAAGGGCTTGTGTGGGGTGTGTTTGATTCAACCCAGAGCTCTTAGACTGAATTGTTGCCACTGGCACTGTTCATCTCTGTTGCTGTACCCGTTCCAGACAGATATGTCACGAGCTGAGGTGCTTAGCTACCTACACCTGAAGCTAGAGAAAAGGAAAAGAGGGTTAGGAGAAAGGAACAAAAGGAGCCTTTGTTTTTCTAGTGGTTGAACTACATTGATGAGTGAGGGTCATTTTGGAAGGGCCTAGAGTGTGAGATCCAGAGGGTGAGGTGGAGAAGGAAAGTGACTTGACCATGGGTTGAGGCAGTGGGGACACAGTAGAGAAAGCTGCCATTGCTACATTTATTTTAAGATTTTACTAAATATGGGCTAACAGGATATATATATATATACTCCAGCATACATACCAATTTGTTCTTTTTTTCTGAAAGAACATTAATTAATGAGTTCTCTGTATGAATGAAAAGCCCTTTGGAATTTTTTCATGACCATTTTTGTATTAGTTTAGCATAACTACATTTATAGGGTTCTCTGGTGCCCTTACTTACTTGGAGCTCTGCTTCTGGCTTGCTTACCTAGATTTACTCTGCTCTAGGAATTTTATTCTGGATGTTAGTAGTGTTGAAATTCTGTTCCTGCCATCAGGGGGCGCTGTGAGAGTATGATTTTCTTAGCGTAACTTACTATGTAGAGGTAGAGGTCAGAACTGTTTTAATAATTGTTCTAAGATATTTCTTGCCTTTTTCATTTTATTGACATATTCACTGATGGTGCCCAATCAGTGGTGTGGGTTAAACTGCTGGCACCATAGCATGAATCAATGTAGAAGTACCAGCTGAACTAGTAATGATTGTTTTTTTCACCAACATGCATTCTCCAAAGAAAAAAAAAAAGCTCCAGTTTCACTTAATATCGTTGATGAAACAGTAAAACTTATTCATTTTATTAAATCTTTACCTTTGAGTGTACATTTTTAAATATTCTGTGTGATGGAATTGGAGGTATGCATAGAGTACTTCTGTTGCATAGTTGTCCAATAACGGCTTTAATGAAAACCACTTGTGGGAGTGAGTTGCAGGCAAAATTAACTGTTTTTTTTCATGTAACCATTTTTATTTGAAAGAATGATGAACTATGGTTATTCAGACTTGCATATTTAGCAGACATGTTTTCAAAAATAAACCACCGTGCCTGCCTCTTTGAGGAAAGCTGTTACCAATGATAAAATTAGAGGTTTCAAGTGAAAGTTAGAGTATTGGACTTGTATCTGCTACCGTGAGTTTGACAGCTTCCCAGTATTTAATAGACTTTTCTGATGAGATCAATGATATTAACAGATTTCATTTTTATTTATTTATTGAACAGATTTGATTTTTAATACTGTGCAATGAAATGTGTCAATATCTGGAAACTCTGCATAAGTTAATGTGCCAATATTTCCAGATGATCAGTGCATGATATTACAAAATCATGCATAGGTGAAAGATCCATTTCAAAAGCGATCTGGAACAACTAATTTTTTTTTTTTTTTTGTGGTACGCGGGCTTCTCACTGCTACGGCCTCTCCCGTTGCGGAGCACAGGCTCCGGACGCGCAGGCTCAGCGGCCATGGCTCACGGGCCCAGCCGCTCCGCGGCATGTGGGATCTTCCCGGACCGGGGCACGAACCCGTGTCCCCTGCATCGGCAGGCGGACTCTCAACCACTGCACCACCAGGGAAGCCCTGGAGCAACTAATTTTAATGTAACTGTGTATGAAAAGTTAATTAACATTGTTTTTAGATTCCAGATTTCACATAACTTTTAAAAACTACCACTTATCAAGTTTTGGTGTAATAACAAAAAAGAATATGCACAATTATCAAGGAAGGCTATTAACATACTTCTCCCTTTTCCAACTACACATCTGTGTGAGACCAGCTTTTCTTCACAGACTTCAAAGTAACATGTTGCAACAGATTGAATGCAGAGCACATATTAAGATTTTAGCTGATCTTCTATTAAACTAGACGTTAAAGAGATTTGCAAAAATGTAAAACAGTGCCACTCTTCTCCCTAAATTAAAAGAAAAAAATTTTATGGCTATTTTTTAAAATAAAATTTTTACTTATGTTTACATATAACTGGTTTATTATTGCTATTTGAAAATAACTTAGTAGATATTCAAAATTTTTCTTAGTTTTAATTTCTGATGTGGTAAACATACTTAGATATAATGCATTTAAGCAAAAGCTCTTTAGGTTCCTCAATAAGTTTTAAGTGTAAAAGAGTTCTCAGAGGGCTTCCCTGGTGGTGCAGTGGTTAAGAATCCGCCTGCTGATGCAGGGGACATGGGTTTGAGCCCTGGTCTGGGAAGATCCCACGTGCCGTGGAGCAACTAGGCCTGTGAGCCACAACTACTGAGCCTGCGCGTCTGGAGCCTGTGCTCCGCAACAAGAGAGGCCGCGATAGTGAGAGGCCCACGCGCTGCGATGAAGAGTGGCACCTGCTTGCCGCAACTAGAGAAAGCCCTCGCATAGAAACGAACACCCAACACAGCCAAAAATAAATAAAATTTAAAAAAAAAAAAAAGAGTTCTGAGACCATAAAGTTTAGAAACCCAAATTTTATGATCTCAACAATTAAAGCTATCATTTCTTTGTTCTTGTTATTTTATTGAGATAATTATTTTAAGGGAGAAATAAACTTTTTGTTATAATTTACTAATAATTTAGTTGCTATAGTGCAGTTATATCAAACACCTATATATTATTTTATTTTCGCCAGAATCCTATAAAGTATAAGTACTGTTATTCCGTTTGCACATAAGAAAATTGAGTCTCAAAAAGCTTAAGTAACTTGCCCAAGAGCGCACAACTAGTAAGTGGTGGAGCCAGGATGTGAATCTGGCATCTTGACATCAGAGTTCATATTCTTAATCACATAAAATGTTTGTCAAGATGGCCTGCTTTTCTGTTAGTTTTTTTTTTTTTTTTTTTTAATATTTATTTGGCTGAGCCGGGTCATTAGTTGCGGCATGTGGGATCTAGTTCCCTGCCCAGGGATCGAACCCGTGCCCCCTGCATTGGGAGCATGGAGTCTTAGCCGCTGGACCACCAGGGAAGTCTCTCTGTTAGATTTAATGTCAGTCAATATTAACAGTTGTATCTAAGATGGTATTTACTTATATAATATCTTAAATATTCTTTCATCTTTTTCCTCTTTCATTAAGTTTTTCTTCCTCTTATTTTTTCTTTTCTAGGTATAGCATGGAAGTCAAAGACATAGGGGACAGAAACAGTATCAGTTGAGTGTCTGCCACATTTTAGGTACATCCTACTTCATCTTCATAATAATTCTGTGAAACACCTGTTATCATTTATGAGCAAACTTAGGTTTGGAGAGGTGAAGTGACTTTCCTAAGTTAAGACGTAGAGAAATCAATATTCAAAGTCAGCACTTTTCTAAGTGCTTGTTCACTTTCCATTCTTAATCTGCTTGCTCCCAAGCAACATGAGTGGGTAGGGAAAAATGGGGGAATCAGCACTTATTTCTTTGTCCAGTTCTTTCTTTTCTGTTTTTCCTTTTCTTTCCTTTTCTTTTTTCTGTCTCTCTCTCCCTCCCCTTCTTTCTCTCTCTCTCTTGCCCTCCCTCCCTCCCTTCCTTCCTTCCCCTATATCCTTTTCCCTGCATACCTACGGAGCCTTTCTCTCTTTAACCTGGGTCCTCTGTGTTGTTGGTGCCTCTCTTGACGGTTATCTGTGATGACTGCTGCTGGGCTGGCTGGAAGAGAGGCAAGGTATTTAGGATTTAGGAACTTTGATTTAGTATTTAGGTACATTGATTTGATGTTTGAAGTAATATCTGTACTCTTTTGGGAGATGCTTGGGCTGGCTTGAGTGCCACATTCTTTTTTCCAGTCTTCATGTGAGAAAGTGATCCTTTTGGTCATTTGGACCAAGACTTATTTTGGCAGGGTAATCCCTACCCTAAAAGCTTTTATCAAGACAAAAAGAGAAGCAAACAGCATTGGATTCTAATTAGCTTTGGGACTAATTTGCTTGTGTGAATTATTCCATCAGGGGATTCTTATAAAGATGTCTTTTGTCTAGTTGGAGAAAGGATGTTAACATAAGGAATAATGAGAAAGTGTCTGAAGTGTTCTCTCAAAAAGGATACCATTTGTTAAGCACCTACTATGTACTAAATTCTTTATAAGGATTATTTATTTAACCTTTACAATAGTTCTTGAAGTTATTATTTCTTGTCTCCTTTTACAAATAATAAATAGGATAACTGAGGCTAAGTGAAAAGAAGTAACATACGGTCTCTTATTACAAAGTAGGGAAGCCTGGAATTTAATCCAGGTAGTAGTTGGGAGTTGAAAGGGTTTATATTAGTGGAGGAAAGAAGGGAAGGCATTCAGGCATTGGGAGTTGCAAGATCAAACAGTCAGGAAAGAGCCTAACATTTGCTATTTAGGAGAGGTTTTATTTTAGGGAATGGGAAATAAAAATTATATAGGAGAGCTCCTAGGTAGTGGTGGTAATCAAATTACAGGATTTGGACTTGGAGGTAAAGAAAACAATTGGGGGGGCTTCCCTGGTGGCGCGGTGGTTGAGAGTCCGTCTGCCGATGCGGGGGACGCGGGTTCGTGCCCCGGTCCGGGAGGATCCCACATGCCGCGGAACGGCTGGGCCCGTGAGCCATGGCCTATGAGCCTGCGCATCTGGAGCCTGTGCTCCACAACGGGAGAGGCCACAACAGTGAGAGGCCCGTGTACCGAAAAAGAAAAAAAAGAAACAATTGGGGAGCCATTTACTGTTCATTGATGACCACAGTATTGTCCAGGAAGATTGATCTGATACCATACTGTATGAATTGAAGAGGAAGAGGCTCTCCTCAGGAAACCTGGGCAGCTACTGCAACTAGAAAGTGAAGATCTGAATTGAAGTGGTAGCCATGGCTTTGGGAAAGGGGAGGTTGAGGATGGCGTCTAGAATAATTACAAAAGTAGTATAGAGAGGAAATTGAATGAATTTATAGGCTAAAATTGTATACCAGCAGTTAGCCTGCACATTAGTTAATAATTGGACTGCTGCTGCATCGAAGTAGAGGTAGTATAGATCGACCCATTTTACTCTTTTTTTCTTGGGCCATGCCACACGGCTTGCGAGATCTTAGTTCCCTGACCAGGGATTGAACCTGGGGCCACGGCAGTGAAAGCACAGTGTCCTAAACGCTGGACCACCAGGGAATTCCCCGACCCATTTTAGCCAGTAGAATTTTTTTCTTGAATAAAAAAATGCTTAATGCAGTAGAATTTCGTGATATGTAACAGATTGACTTTGGGATAGAATAATTATGTGCATCTCTGAAGAGATTGCTAATAAGTATATAATGGATGTGTTGCTGTAACAGTTGGAAATTGAGTAATAGGAGAGAGTGATTGGGATGTTTTGTACACAGTGGTGTACCAGTGGTGGTGAGATGGTGGTGGCTGCATAGTCAAATGACTTTTAAAAATCTGTTTTAAAGGAATCATGTCAGATATCACCATACTGTGTCTCAATAAATTCAGCACAGTAAAATTTTCTTGCAGGTTGTATTTCTTCCCTGTTTGAGCACAGGATAATTCACTGTTAAATAGAGTCCAGATTATATAACAATACATACTCAACATTAGAGTAACACTTAGGACTTTGAGAACCAAGGAAACTAGTTGGTTTAGATCTCAAGTCTCATGCTGGCTCTGGAGCATCTGCTCCTTGAGTGGAATGGCAAGAGTCAGCACTGTTCACATTTCCCTGCATCTCTCTTCCTTCCTCTCTACCTTCCTTGTGGCATGGTTACTTTTGTGTAAGTTAAATGCAGGTGCGACGAGTCTCTATATAAATACGTACTCACACCTATCGTGTTTTATTTATATATGATAAGAAACTTCGCAACTACTGATTTCCACGGCATCAGTTCTGAAAGGAATGTTTCTTTTTATGTTATATAGATAGGAGTTACTTAAATTTGAATTAAAAAGTAATTTGTCACTTTTGCATAGTCTTACTATCTTTTTAAAATTTATTTATTTTATTTATTTTCTGGCTGCATTGGGTCTTCGTTGCTACACACGGGCTTTCTCTAGTTGCAGCGAGTGGGGGCTACTCTTTGTTGTGGTGCGTGGGCTTCTCATTGTGGTGGCTTCTCTTGTTGTGGGGTACGGGCTCTAGGCGGGGGGGCATCAGTAGTTGTGGCATGCGGGCTCAGTAGTTGTGGCTTGTGGGCTCTAGAGTGCAGGCTCAGTAGTTGTGGCTTGTGGGCTCTAGAGTGCAGGCTCAGTAGTTGTGGCACACGGGCTTAGTTGCTCCACAGCATGTGGGATCTTCCCGGACCAGGGATCAAATCTGTGTCCCTTGAATTGGTAGGGGGATTCTTAACCGCTGTGCCACCAGGGAAGCCCCAGTCTTACTATATACCTATCTATGCTTGAAACCCAGTCTTACTTACGTGAGTCCACTTCTTCCTCCTTCCGGTTAAGTTGAATAATAACTATTATGATGAAATGTTATATTTGGGGCAAAGCATATTTATAGTTCTCAGAGTAGACACTTTATACCTATTTATAAAAGTGAAAATTATAATGTTTCTGTTAACTTTTACGTTCATCAAGCCTGTGGTAAGCATCTTTTAACTTACCTGTTTTTAAGTTGTGTGTTAAAAACAATATTTGCAAATGATAAAAAATTCAAACAGGACAAAAGGCGATATACAGTGAAAACAAAATCTCCTTCCCACCCTCAGGGCCCTAGTTGTCTTTCTCAGAGACAGCTACTGTTGTCAGTTTCTTATGTGTTCTTTCAGAGATGTTTTGTGTGTATGCAATCGTGTAATAAAGCTTTACAAACATTTAAAATTTGCAAAGCCATCAAATTTATTAAATATTTCTAGGAACTAGAAGAAATTGTTCTAGTTCTTAAAAAATATAACAGGAATAAATTTTAATGATGAGCCAGGTTATAGATTTTACCTCTGATTTTATGGTTTCTGAGTTATGTAAGCTAGGACAAGCTGAATTTCAACTTTTACCTTTATATAATTAACATTTTTTTGAGGCCTATCATGTATTTAGAATTATATGCAACCTTATTGTTTTTTTTAATAGATGGAGAAACCATATGTAACATTGTTAGTTAAATAGTTACAGACAGTAAATTCTGAGCATCTAGATTGCTGTTTTCATAAGATTTCTATTTACATTTAATTAGCAGAGCTAGAAAATATGTAGAATCCTTAATTGATTCAGTCATCAAGCTTAGCGGGAGGCTGACTCTACTTGAGCTTGGCTTGGAATTGTATTGGTCTGGAACCTTGATGTAAATGGTGGGGATACTGAGAGAGAGATGGAGCAGTGGGACAGAATAGTAGCAGCTTTTGTGAATTAAATATTCATAAAGTGGCATTGTTTGATTTGAAGCATTATGCAAGGTTAGAATTTCTATATACCTATCCATGCTTGAGAACCAAAATTTACTAGAACCAACTAGAACTTACTTTTTATTAAGTATCCTTTGATCTCTTATGCTAAGGTTTGCTACTTGTGGGTAAAGAAAAGTTTATCTGTTAAATTCTAGCACACAGTATTTGGATACTCTTCTTGGATTTAGGTTTATTTAATACTTATCATCAAATGCATGTCATAACAAAGGAACTCATTTGATTTGGGAACATTGCCATTAGAAAGATAAGAGCAGAAGGTTATTGGTATGTTTTGTATTGTATTTCAGATCATTCTCTCCTTTGCTCTTTTCATTCTTTTTCAATTTTCTGAATATTTGTATCTTTCTGATTTTACCACTCAAATTTATTTAAAAATAAAATATCAAATCACTCTAAAAATAAAAAAATCAGGGACTTCCCTGGTGGTGCAGTGGTTAAGAATTCACCTGCCAATGCAGGGGACACGGGTTCAAGCCCTGGTCCGGGAAGATCCCACATGCCGCGGAGCAACTCAGCCCGTGTGCCACAACTACTGAGCCTGTGCTCTAGAGCACGTGTGCCACAACTACTGAAGCCCGCGCACCTAGAGCCCATGCTCTGCAACAAGAGAAGCTACCGCAATGAGAAACCCGCGTACCACAATGAAGAAAGAGTAGACCTGCCCGTGTGCCACAACTACTGAGCCTGTGCTCTAGAGCACGTGTGCCACAACTACTGAAGCCCGCGCACCTAGAGCCCATGCTCTGCAACAAGAGAAGCTACCGCAATGAGAAGCCCGCGTACCACAATGAAGAAAGAGTAGACTCCGCTTGCCACAACTAGAGATAGCCCACGTGCAGCAACGAAGACCCAACTCAGCCCCCCCCCAAAAAAAATCACTTTATAAGCCTGCCGTCTTTGAAGAATGTGATTGTTTTTAAAATAATTTTTTGGAAGACTGTTAAATTTAAACATGTGACACTGGATACATAGTAATTACTTTGGGCCGGAATTTATGGAAGAAAGTCATCTTGGCTATATGTCCATTCTACATAAGCATGCGAAACCTTCTGAAAAACTTTGTTTGATAGTTTTCATTATAACATTCTTTCCTTTCAGAATTTTATGTTGAAAACAAATGCTGCTGTTTTAAGAAAGAAAACATCTTTCTTAAATGTTTCTTAAGAAACATTCCATCTTTCTTAAGTGGAATCAGGCGTGTCTAGAATGCGACAGGAAAACATTGCCTGTAGTTATTGCCATACCTCACAGTCAACAAATAAAACAACAGTGACTTCATATGGGTCTAATATCCTAAGAAATTATGTTTAGAGTTGTGAAAGTTTGTAAGATTTTTTTCTCTGTCAGGACTTTTTTTTGGCTATGCTGTGTAGCATGAGGAATTTTAGTTCCCAAACCAGGGATTGAACCCATGCCCTCTGCAGTGGAAGTGCTGTGTCTTAACCACTGGACCACTAGGGAAGTCCCTTTGTCAGGACATTTTTATTGAATGTTGAAAGTAAGTTATAATGATGTAAAAGTTTATATTCTTCTTGTTGGTGTTGTTTATAATCCATTATTTGGCTCTGTGATTGAAAGTTGACTTGTCATCTTTATTTGTTCATTAGGTATCGCTAGGGGACCTGCTCTTTTGGGTGGCTCTGAGTAGGGTGAGACAGAGTTGCAGAATGCTTTGCAGCTATTGTTGGCTGTGTATTTGCAAGTAGATGGAGTGATGAAAAATGTTTCCAGTGTACTTTGACATTATTAAAGATGATGACTACAGAAAAAGGAGAATTATTTATTTTCTGAGTCGTGGTGGTGGTTGTTTTGTATTGCCATTGATGTTTGTGAGATCATGTTTTTAAGGAGAAAATTAGAAAATTACTCAAAAAATTTCAAGTGGGCGGTTGACTTTGAAGGTAAGTTTTGCTAGTAAAAGGGTATTGATTTCTCCCATAAGCGTCTTTAATAGCTGGCATGGTGGGAACAAGTATTTTCAGTAATATGATTTCTGGCATGTGACAGTTGGGTGAATTTATTTGGGTAATGACACGGGTTGTTCAGACGTAAATAAGAAAAGCAGTTTCTTCTTTCAGACACTCTTCCATATAAACTACCTTGAGCTGAGAACCGTTAAATTTATCTAATAAGCTTCTCACCTTGGGGAGAACAGTTAAGTCAGAATTAACAAGTTTCAGAGAGCAGAGAAATTCTTTGAAGAGGTGAATAAATGTCTGTGTAAAAGTTCACTATCCAAAGTAGCATAACTCAATCAGTATCTTTCAGAATTTTGTCAGGTATGGAACAGATTGCATAATTTTTAGCTTCTTTTTTTCATATGTCATGGTATCTGTTAGATGCTCCCAAAGTCCTTTTCTTCACCACATCTTTCATTCTAGCTTTTCTAAGCTCTAAAGAATGCAGTAGGAAGTTCTTGGTGCTGTTAGTGATTGGTAGGAATCTGGGAGAGCTATCTTAAATGCCATGTCTTCTGAATACTCAGAGAAAGGAAAATAATAATCTTTATGGAAGAACTATTTGAAATAATTAGATATTGCCTATTATGTGCCAAGCACATCACAAGCCTTGTTTTGTTAAATCTTCCCATCATTCCCACAGAGTATAGATGAGGAAACTGAGGAGATCAGATCATTTCCCACAAGGTAATCTAGTTATTGAGGAAGCTGTTAACCTTTTTTCTACATATCTATCTACTTCAGGGGTCAAAGTGAACCTTGACACGTAAGACCTAAGTTTGAGAAATGCAGATAACTTACTGTAGCTGCATATAGCTGAATAAAATTGAGCCTGACTCTGTTTTTATCCAGTTCCCCTTCTTCTGCAGTAGGAAAATACTTATCAGTCCCCTCCTTAAAAAAATTCTTAGAACTTGTATGTATAGCTGTAATAATGCTTACACTAATGGTATCACTTGTTTCATTAATAAAACTTCACACATTTGACAAACCGTTTAAGGGTATATCTATCTTGTGGAGTGCTCTGCCTTGGAGCCTGAGAACTCAGATTATCTTTTAGTCACAAAGATTTGTGTCTGTAAACACTAAGCCATTTTCAAAATTAGAGCGTTTTTAAAATAACCACCATGATAGCTAATGTTTGTTGAGGTTTACTGTATCCCAGATACTGTTAAATGCCTTGAATGTATTAGTTCAATTCTAGGAGATAGTTTCCATTTATTCATACTTTATTTTTTTAATGATGAGATTTTAGCAACACGTTGGCTAACGTGTAGCAGCCCATGTGGTCTAAAACTGGATTCTCAAGGCTTCCTGGAAGGCTGGCAAGTTGGTTACTCTTGTTCTGGTGTGTCGGCAGTTAGAGTATAAAGAGAATGTTATAGATGCAATATTCACTTCACTTCCCTGAATAATGATGTGGTCCTTCGGTACCCCAGTACTACTGCATCTGTCGATTTTCCTCCTACCTGGGCAGGGTCCTTTGCTGATGCCTCCTTTGTCTCACTCTCAGGGCTGTGGTACTTTGCTTCTTTATTTCTCTTGGGTTTAAATACTATTTTTATGTTGATGACTTTCAAATTTTTGTATTTTTAGATCAGATTTTTAGCCAGACCTAAATATTCATTTATCCAATTTGTGTATTTACATCTCCTCCTGGATTTCCAGCTGGCATTTCAGACCTCTTGATTTCCTTCTCACCCCTACTTCAACCTGTTCTTTCCCAGTTTTGCTAAATAATATTGCTGTCTACCTAGCTGCTCAAGGTAAAACGTCTGTAAGCCTTTCTTTGATTATTCTTTTCCTTCACTCCTCTACTCTTAGGCAGTAGCAAACCCTGTTGCTTTTACTGTTTAAACTTGGCCTTTTCTCCATTTATTTCTACTGTCCTACTCTCTTCCAGGCCACAATCATCTCTGACCTACACAGCTGCTACAGTCTCCTAACTAGTCTCCTTATTTCCTTCCCTACCCTTCTCCAATTCATTTTTTCATAAACATTCAGAATGGTCTTTAAAAAATACTATTAATCTTATGCTTCTCCTCCGTTGAAGCTCTACTGTTGTTGCTGTTGACCTTAGATTTCATATTGTTTACCAGGGCCTACACAGCTTCAGATGACGTAGCCCCTGCTTGAGTTTCTGAACTCTGTGATGACCACTCCCTACATACTCCTTTCACTCTAGTCTCATGATCATTTTTTTTTTTTTTTTTTTTTGCGGTACGCGGGCCTCTCCCTGTTGTGGCCTCTCCTGTTGCGGAGCACAGGCTCCGGACGCGCAGGCTCAGCGGCCGTGGCTCACGGGCCCAGCCGCTCCGCGTCACGTGGGATCTTCCCGGACCTGGGTACGAACCCGTGTCCCTGTGTCCCCTGCATCGGCAGGCAGACTCTCAACCACTGCGCCACCAGGGAAGCCTTCATGATCATTTTTTTAAAAAAATTTGTTTTATTGAAGTATAGTTGATTTACAATGTTGTGTTAATTTCTTCTGTACAGCAGTGATTCAGTTATACATGAATATGTATATTCTTTTTCGTAATCTTTTCCATTATGGTTTAATATAGGATATTGAATATATCCTGTGCTATACAGTATGACTTTTTGTTTATCCATTCTTTATATATAATAGTTTGCATCTGCTAATCCCGAACTCCCAATCCATTCCTCCCCTACCCCCCTCTAGCTTCATGATCTTTGAACACAGCCCTTTTCAGCTTCTGACCTTTGCATTTGATGCCCCCTTCCTAGAATGCTCTTTCCCTTGCTTTTTGTAGAATGGATAATTTGCACCCTTCAGATCCCAATTTAGAAGTTATCTCGTCTGTCTTATCCAGAATACTATTACTCACTTCTTATATCATTCTTTTTATTTTCATGCCATTTTCACCATTTTAATTATCTGGTTAACTTTTTGTCTGTCTGCCCCCAATAGAATGTAAGCACCATGAGTTTGGTGACTTTGCTTATTTTATTCACTACTTTGTAGCTACTTATAAAATATTTGTTGAAAATGAATGAATGACATGACTAGCTGCTTAAAAGCCGGCTGCTTGCATTTGTCCTTCTAATGCCACTTCCCAAACCATGGTTGTATCATATTCTAATTTGGGGGCTAGAAGAGGGAATTGACAGGGATTGAATGACAAATACCCGGCAGGCATCATGCAGAGAGTATTTAGTCTAGTGACTTAGTTAATCCTCAGAGCAATTTACGAATGTTTTATGTAACCATTTTACAATTGAGGAAGCTGCTGTTTAGAGATTAACTATGACTACACAGTGTACTAAAGGCTAAAGCTAGGAACGGAACCCAAGATTGTCTGACTCCAATCCAGAGCCTCTAGAGCACAAAGCATTAGGAAATTCTGTGGTGAGTATGCTTTTACACAGGAAAGTAGGATTTTGGTCACTTAAATAAAGGGGAGATGGGGCTTCCCTGGTGGCGCAGTGGTTGAGAGTCCGCCTGCCGATGCGGGGGACACGGGTTCGTGCCCCGGTCCGGGAGGATCCCACATACCGCGGAGCGGCTGGGCCCGTGAGCCATGGCCGCTGAGCCTGCGCGTCCGGAGCCTGTGCTCCGCAACGGGAGAGGCCACAGCAGTGAGAGGCCCGCGTACTGCAAAAAAAAAAAAAAAAAGGTGGGGGAGATGGATCTTATTTCTTCATTCTTCTTTCCTCTTCTTTTTCACCCTTTCACTACTGTTAGCCAATCCTTATAGTCACCATTCACTCATCCTGCTCTAGGTGAAATGAATCACATTCACTATTCTCTTGGGAATTCTTTATAACCTTCTACAGTCCTCTTAAAACAGGATTTTCCAAAGTTGAGCAATAGTTAGGGAGCAGGGAGGATTTAACATTCCTTTTTGGCTGCCTCCTTGCTATTTAAATAGTGAAAATTTGGTGTAGGGGACTGGGTGACTGATAGTAGTCAGAGTTTAGAAGGGGACAGGGATGGTGAATAGAAGGCAACATAGGAGCAGAGTGCAGCTAGCCATATGGACTGGGCCACTGGACTACTGTACTTCAGAATGTTGTTATAGCACATGAAATCAAACAAACCATGTCTCAGAACAATAGGGAGGGACTTGCCTGGCAGTCCAGTGGTTAAGACTCCGCAATTCCTCTGCAGTGGGCAGGGGTTCGATCCCTGGTTGGGGAACTAAGATCCTGCAGGCTGCAAGGCGCAGCCAAAAAGCAAAACAAAACAAAATAAAAAACATTAGGGAGCATTAGTGAGTCAGTATACTATAGGGAGATCAGTGTGTTTTCATAAATGCAGATTTTTAAGAAATACGCGCAAATATTTTTTCTTTAGAACAGTAAATTTGTCAGAATGAAAACGACAGTATGAGATCGTTGACTTTAATATTAATTTTTAGTATTATTGAAGGTGGTTTAATAGGAAAGAGAATTGAAACAAAATATGTCTTCCTGTTTCTTTTAATATGGGTGGATATGTTAAAATTATTTTTTCTCCTGACATTTATTTCTTTTGTTTTTATTACTACTACTGCTACTACTACTACTAGTACTACTACTTGAGATTGTGGAGTAAAATTACTTAAGGATTCACTGTCATTGTTACTGAATTAACATTTCCACGTGATTATTGGCATATCAGAATTTGTCTTAGTTATTAAAAACTAGTCTGAATTTAAGCCGTATGTACACTCTTAATTTTTTCAGATAATACTATTGTTTTATTAATGATAATTTCAAGAATCTCACTAATATCAGTTTGTTGACATAGTACTATAACTCTTCTTCCATCTACCTCATGGATGAATTTAATTACTGTTTGGAAACATAAGGTTTGTGTTACCAGATATTGTATAACTGAGCATTTATAATCTTAAGTAGGTAGTGTTGTACAAAGTATTGGGGAAAACTCTTTTATTAGGTTAAATTAAGGGTAGGCAACCTATGGCCCACTAGCCAGCTGCCTATTTCTGTAAATGAGTTTTATTGGAACATGCCATATGCATTCATTTTACATGTTGTCTGTAGCTTCTTTTGCGTTACAGCAGTGTAGGCGAGCAATTGTGACAGAGACCATATGGCTCGCAGACTCATACAAATACCATGAATGCACAAATATTTACTATCTAGCCTCTTGAGAAAAAGTTTGCTGACCCACGGGTTACATTAACAACTTATAACTTACCATTGCAAACTTCCATATTATGTAATTTTCCACCTTCGCCTCCTTATCTCCTTGTTATTTTTAGTAATTGTTTTTCTTTCTTTATTTTCATTGATCTATTTTCTGATTCACTGACTGTTTCCTCTGTCATCTCCATTTTGTTACTGATACCACCCAGTGAATTTTTTAAAGATGTTGCATCATTCAGTTCCAAAATGTCCACTTGGTTCTTTTTTTACAGTTTGTATCAGTCTGTTGAGGATTTCTATCTTTCCATTCATTTCAAACGTGTTTACCTTTACCTCTTGGAGCATAGTTATAATAGTTGCTTTATGTTCTATGCCTGATAATTCTAACACCTGAGTCTTTTCAAGGTTGGCATGTGTTGATTGTCTTTTCTCCTAAGAATTGGTTACATTTTCTTGGTTCTTTGTATGTCACATAATTTTGGATTGTGTCCTAGACACTGTAAATGTTAAGCTTTATAAATTCTGAATCATTTGGAGAATATTTTTTAAGCAATCAACCTTGTTAGATTTGACTGCTAGTTCTTGAGAATTGGTTACATTTTACTATATTTGTATGCCAAGTAATTTCAGATTGTATCCTGGACATTTAAAATTTTATGTTTTGTATTTTTTTTTAAGTTTTTTTTTGATGTGGACCATTTTTAAAGTCTTTATTGAATTTGTTATGATATTGCTTCTGTTCTATGTTTTTTTTTGGGTTTTTTGGCCCCAAGGCATGTGGGATCTTAGCTCCCTGACCAGAGATTGAACCCTCACCCCCTGCATTGGAAGGTGAAGGCTTAACCACTGGACCACCAGCGAAGTCCCAAAATTTTATGTTTTATAGATTCTGGGTCCTGTTATAATCCTTGGAGAATTGTGATTAAAAAATTTTTTTTTAAGCAGACAATCAACTTGATTAGGCTCAGGGCTCAAGTTTTGTCTCTCTGTGGGGGGTGGTTCTAATCTTCGTTTATTTTCAGAGCTTTTAATATGCTGCTTTGGATCTGTCCCATTTATGTACAACTTTGAGGGTGAGCCTGGACTTATGTAGGTTCATACAAAGAAATAGGGATCCTCCTCCTCTACTTTTCTTCTTTGGAATTCCCCTAATACTCTGGCCCACAAGGACTCTTTTCTCCATTTCCTCTGGCCAAGAAGAAGGGGTTTCTGGAGTATCACAGTGCTCTTTCTTTAATTCTGACCTGTTTAGTATTTTTTACCCCAGTGATTTAAATTAAAATGAACTTTTTATCCTTGTAAAAACTACTGGGAAATTTAGATGAAAAAATTGAGTGTAAGATTAGATTTCAAAATGAAATGAATGAGAATCTGCATGATGAAATTAAATAGGTGCAAATGTATTTTGTTTACATTCAAATGATTGATTACTTATAGTTATGCCCAGAATGAATCAGACATGACTCTGTGACTATTGTATTTTATTTTTATTTATTTATTTATTTTGCGGTATGCGGGCCTCTCACTGTTGTGGCCTCTCCCGTTGCGGAGCACAGGCTCCAGACTCTCAGGCTCAGCTGCCGGGGCTCACGGGCCTAGCCGCTCTGCTGCATGTGGGATCTTTCCGGACTGGGGCACGAACCCGTGTCCCCTGCATCGGCAGGCGGACTCTCAACCACTGCGCCACCAGGGAAGCCCTGTGACAATTTTAGGTGGAAATAAAACACACATGGACAATAGGTTATTACAGACAACATGAATATATTAATAAGCAGAGGTAAAGAGAGCTCACACAATCTTTGTTTGCATTGATAATAAGAAAATTGTCTCCCTTCCACTTTACTCTGATAGGATTATACCACATTTGCCTCTCCACGAGTGGTCAAAAGGAAGTGAGTATTTCACCTAAAAGATAAAGACTAAATAATAAAGACTTAATAAAGACTAAAAGATTTATTAATATTAACAGTACTCAGATATTTGAAGAGTTTTCCTGTGGAGTAGAGCGTACTAGGTATATGGAATTCCTGCATTTGTTGTTAGGTTGACTAGAGCAATGTGGACCTTCCAAGTATAATTTGGTGTGGTTTTCATTGTTGGTGAATTAACCATGATTCTTTATTTTATGAAGTTATTTCTTCTGTTAAATGTGGTTTTCTTTGTTACCGTTTTTCTAGTGAACAGAAATACTTTGACTCATTTCTAGATACTATAATTAATCTCCCCTTTGGTATATTGACAAGCAGTATTGATCCACTGGTTTAGTGTAAGTGTGCTTTGGCTTGGGTTTGTTGGCTGTGGATAGAGAAGGATCTTTTCCAGATATTACTGAAGAGAAAAGTTTGTCGGGAGTAGGGTCAAGAAGCTGGCTGGGCAAGTTTCCATGTTGCAAGGCCATTAGGCAGAGTTTCAGGAGAGTATAAGATCCTGTATTTCTTTCTGCCATTGAAAGAAATTCAGTTCACTGCATAAATCCAGCTACCCATTTTCCTGTGGGGCACCTGTTTCGCTATTACTGTTGCATACAACTTCTCTTTGTTTGCTATGTAGATTCTTAGGATGAGCCATACTTCTTTTAAGTCTAGTGGACTACGGGAATTCCCTGGCGGTCCAGTGGTTAGGACTCGGTGCTTTCACTGGCAGGGTCTGGGCTCAATCCCTGGTTGGGGAACTAAGATCCCATAAGCTGTGTGACATGGCCAAAAAAAAAAAAAAAAAAAAAAATCACTTATCTTAAAAAATAAGTCTATTGGACTTGATCATGATGATGAAGCATTTTGAGTTTATGACTCTTTTTAGCAATATTCTAGTGTCTGGGGATAGAGTAGTAGACAAAGTGCTTGCCCCACCATGAAGTTTTAATATTATTATTTAAAAAATTTGTTTACAAATTACCTACAATGTTATTCACTTTTTTGATAACAGCTTTATTGAGATATAATTCACATAACATAAAATTCACCCATTTAAAATGTATAGTTTATTGGTTTTTAGTATATTTTCAGACTAGTGTAACTATCACCATAGGTTTAGAACCTAATTTTAGATTACTTCAAAAAGAAACCCATATCCTTTAGCAGTCATCCCTCCTTCCTCCATTTCCACCCATCCCCTCAGGCCTAAGCATCTACTAGTCTTTTTCTTTTATACTTTTTGTCTGTGGATTTGCCTGTTCTGGTCATTTCATATAAGTGGAATTATACGAAATGTGGTCTTCTGTGACTGGCTTTTTTCACTTAGCATTGTGTTTTCAAGGTTCATCCATGTTGTAGCATGTATCAGGACTTCCATTTCCTTTTATTGCCAAATAAAATTCATTGTATGGATATACTTCATTTTGTTTATCCATTCATCAGTTGATGAAAACATTGTTTCTACTTTTTGGCTATTGCAAATAATGCTGATTATGAGCATTCATTTATTAGGTTTGTGTGCACATGTTTTTATTTCTCTTGGATGTATACCTAGGAGTGAGTATTGCTGAGTCATTTAGTGACTTTGTTGCTTAACCTTTGGAGAAACTCAGAACTCACTTATTTTAGATATCTAGTTTTATTTATTCTGATAAATGCAGAGTTTTGCAGCCCCATCATACTGAAGATACGGAAAAGTTCCATCACCTAATTACAGTCCTTCAGTGCCATCTCTCTTTTTAAAAAATTTTATTGAAGTATAGTTGATTTACAATGTTGTGTTAGTTTCTGCTGTACAACAAAGTGGTTCAGTTATACATACGTATCTTTTTCATATTCTTTTCCATTATGGTTTATTATAGGATTTTGAATATGGTTCCCTGTCCTATATAGTAGATATTCTATATATAATTCTATATATAATAGTTGCATTCTATATGTAATAGTTTGCATCTGCTAATCCCAAACTCCCAGTCCATCCCCCACCCCCACCCTTGGCAACCACAAGTCTGTTCTGTATATCTGTGAGTCATTTTCCATTTTGTAGGTAAGTTCATGTGTGTCATATTTTAGATTCCACATGAAGTGATATCATATGGTATTTTTCTTTCTCTTTCTGACTTATTTCACTTAGTATGATAATCTCTAGTTACATGCATGTTGCTGCAAATGGCATTATTTTGTTCTTTTTTATGGCTGAGTAGTATTCCATTGTATATATATGTACCACATCTTCTTTATCCATTCATCTGTCAGTGGACATTTAGGTTGCTTCCATGTCTTGGCTGTTGGAAACAGTGTTGCTGTGAACATAGGGGTGCATGTATGTTTTTGAATTACAGTTTTGTCTGTATATATGCCCAAGAGTGTGATTGCTGGATCATAGTGCTGTCTCTCTTTAGGTAAACTCTTCCCCAGGCCCTAGCCACTATAGTTTTGCCTTTGCCGGAGTGTTACATAAATGGACTCATAGCCATTTTGAGTCTAGCTTCTTTCACTTAACTTAATTAGCATTTGAGATTCACTCATGTTGTTGTATCAGTAATTCATTACTTTTTGGAGCCCTCCTACACTGTTGGTTGGTGCAGCCACTATGATAAACAGTATGGAGGTTCTTCAAAAACTAAAAATAGAATTACAAAATATTAACAGCATGGTCAGCAGCCATTTTCTTTGGCAATATTGGTCTTTAAAAAAAAAAAACAAAACACAAAACCTAAGCAGAGTATGTTTCTGGGTAAATTTAAATGCGACTGTCAGGAAATCAGTTTGTAATATGTGGTGAGTTGTGTTCTGAGTTAGAAAACCAGAGTCAGAACAAAGGCATTTCTGGCTAAGCGCTTGGAGACTAACGTTTCTGGATTTGTTTAAAAAAAGAAAAGGAAAGAAAAGAAAAGAAAGCAATATAATGGTTCTTAGTTGTTAACATTCAAATGGTGATTTCCGGAGACTTTTAGAGCTAAAACACAATGGGAAAGAAGGTATAGGCTTGCAATTCTAAAATCAAAAGAGCTTGGGGAAACTAATTGTTTTCTGAAATTGGCAAAAACTCTGGACAGAAATACAGAAATTTCAATATTCATATATTTTACAGTAGAGATATTAATGTATTTGATTAAGGAGTGCTGCCTTATTAACTTTCTAACAGTGGAAAAATTCTGAATTCCAATAAAGGATTTTGGACCTGAATTAACAGCTCAACATGAAATTGAGTTGAAACAAATATTAAAATTGGCTAGTTTTATTTCTGTGAAGTTTTAGTGGCAAAAGATAAGCAGCAATGAAGAAAAAATTATTTATTTATTTATTTATTTATTTATTTATTTATTTATTTATTTATTTATTTATTTATTTATTTACTTATTTTTTGCGGTACGCGGGCCTCTCACTGCTGCGGCCTCTCCCGTTGTGGAGCACAGGCTCTGGATGCACGTGCAGGCTCAGCGGCCATGGCTCACGGGCCCAGCCGCTCCGCGGCATGTGGGATCCTCCCAGACCAGGCCACGAACCTGTGTCCCTTGCATCGGCAGGCGGACCCTCAACCGCTGCGCCACCAGGGAAGCCCTGAAAAAATAATTTTTTAAACACATTCTGTTATAGATCCCAAGGTTAAAGTAGGAGTAGATATGTCATAGTGTTTAGGTTTGAGAATACAGTTTCTGTTTTGCTTTTGACCATACAGAATTACTAAAGTTGTGACCCCTGAGATTTCTGTAGTTGCTATGTCGGGTCATTCAGGATGTTCTGCTTTTTGGGACATTTTACATGCTTGGTGCCTACATTTGACAGCTTCAAACTCTAATTTATTCCTGTCCGTTTCATCTTTCGTAATAACATGCATTAATCTTACCAGTATACTTTCATACTTGAGTTTGAGGATGGGCTCTGTCTTTGGTGCCATTTAGGTAAGTAGAAATTAGCTGGATGCTTTACTGTTATCTGCTGAAGGCTCCATTCTGGAATTTGCTTCTCTTACTTATCTATAGTCTCTTGGTAGTACAGCTCTAGCCCTTATCTTTTACGAAGCTTTTCTGAGTGTAGGAAAGGGTTAATTTTTTTTTTTTTTAATTTAAATTTTTGGCTGCGCTGGGTCTTCGTTGTGGCACACAGGCTCTTAATTGCAGCGTGTGGGCTTCTCTAGTTGCGGCACATGGGCTTCTCTAGTTGTGGTGTGTGGGCTCCAGAGTGCCCGGGTTCACTAGTTGTGGCGCGCCAGCTTAGTTGCCCTGTGGCATGTGGGATCTTTGTTCCCAGACCAGAGATCGAACCTGTGTCCCCTGCATTGGAAGGTGGATTCTTAACCCCTGGACCACCAGGGAAGTCCCTCACTACTTGTTTTCACTACTTGTTTTCTAATTTGTCAAAATCTACCTTTTGAGGAAGTACTGACTATATGTCAAACCCAGGGTCAGATATGATTGCCATAGATTAAGAAGTTTCATCCTGGTGGGAGTTCATCATCCTTGAAATGTCGGTAAACATCTGTGCTCAGAAAATTATAGGTCTCCTCTTTCCTTCATGGTGTAAGTAGGAAATGTTCAGATCATTATGTAATCTCCTCATAGATCCTTGGATTTCTCTGATGAATATCTGCCTAATTGACATTTAGTGGAGAGTATGTAGTGAGTACTATAATAGTCAGAGTCTGCTGTGTTTTACTACTCTTATTTAACCCTCAAATTTTGTTTCTGAAGTTTGTCTTTTAATTTTTTATTAGAAAGAAGGTGGGGAATTAGAATTTTTTTGCATTTATAGTTCTATTTTGGGTTGGCCATAAAGTTCGTTTGGGTTTTTTCCATAACATGTTATGGAAAAATGCAAACAAACTTTATGGCCAAGCCAATACTTGAGTCTTATTAATTCGGTTCTTACATAGCAGCTGTCTAATCTTGCTAGCGATTATGCTTGTATTTCCTAATGACATAATATAAATCATAGCAGTTTGAAGTACAGAAGTGTCAAGTGGGTGTGCTACTGTATTTCAGTCATGAGATTTAAAAAATAAAAACAGTGTGGTCTGGAGCACTGCACATGCATATTACGCTGCTCATTGTTTGAATTAGAATTTTAAGTGGTATTATGAGAAGCTGTTTGCTTGTCATGTTGAACTGAAAGGGAGGTAAGCATCCAGTGATTTATGCTGGAGATACAGAGCTTGGTGAGGGCTGGTAATCTTAATGACAGGCAGAATTAGGAAGTATGTAGTGTAAGAGCTTTACATGTGTGCCGTTTCTTTGAAATTCACCTGTTTCTGGAGAAAATGCCTAGCAGTGCTTATCTCATGCTTATTTATCTAGGCCTTTTTAGTGGAAGGAGGGGGTGCTAAACAGCCTAGTTGCAAATTACTAAAATACCATTTAAAAAATTGAGATATAATTCACATACCATAAAATTCACAATTTTAAAGTGTACACAGTTCAGTGGGGTTTTTTTTAAACCATATTTATGAAGATGTGCAACCATCACCACTACGAATTAAGGAGAAAATTGCTCCGTAAAATAAGTTCCCTTGGTTTCATGCATTACGTGCCCAGTCTGCAGTAGTGTGTTCATTTACCGTTGGGCAGGTGATTCAGCCTGGGCCAAGAATTTGGGACTTCTTAGAAGTTTTAGAGTGACACTCCACTGACTCTTCTATGAGATGAACCACTGATTTAATTCTGTCCGGAAGATAGGGGCAACCATATTTTGACCAGGTTGTGATAATGCTTTTTTACTATGCTATAAAGTATTCTGCCCATGGGCGCGTCGATGTAATAGGAAGAGCACTGTCTTTAGAATACAGAAGAAACCTGTCCTGGCCTTAATTAGCCTTGTTAACTTGGGCAAATTACTTCATTTTGCTGTGACTAAGTTTATAGGAGATACTGTAAAATGGTTCATTGAGGACAACATGGTTGGTTAGGCTTGCCGCATGCTCTAGATTCAGATCTCCTGACTTCGGTTTTCAGTTTTCTTTTATAGAACTATGTTTTTGTCTTAAATATTTTTATCCAAATGGTCTTTTAAGAAACAATTTATTAATCCACAATATTCTGTTGGTAGTTTTCAGAGAGAGGAATAAATGACGTCAATATTCTTTATGTGACCAAGGAAAAAGAATGTTTGTTACTGGAATATTGACCAAATATATGATTGCCTCTTCAGAAGTCTTGTAGTTAGCAGTAATATTGTTAGCCAGTAAAGTTACTAATAGAAATCAGGAGCCTTAACCTTTCCTAGTAAGGTTAAATGGTATGGCTCAGCTCTTGGGGCCTACTACCGGTGACTCATTTGAGAACTTACTCCCACCTAGTGACAGTTGGCCCTAGCTCGAAAAACTACTAGCAGTTGGCTTTGTAGAAGAAAGAACAGTCTCATATTTTCTACCATTCATGTGACCACAATGCAAAGCCATAATTCAAAGAAAGTTTTATTTTGGCTAGGGGTAATCTTCATTCTGAAAGAACTGACAAACTAATATAAAGGACTTTTGTCCTGAAACTTGTTAGGCTTATGTTTTCTACATTGCAAACATATATACAGTTTCTTTGGATGAAGCAGTTCCTTTATGAAATGTTTCAGCTTTGTTATTTCTCAGTGCAGCATTTTAAATCAGTTCTTTGTGTGTAGGGGATGATGGTAACGCATGGAACTGTTGTCTGAGGTTGCTAGTTTGAAGAACTAACTAGAGACTGGTACAGTGTTACTAATTTTGAATGACTAAAGCATTGGGTTTTTTGGTTTTGTTTTGTTTTGTTTTGTTTTCCCTCTCCACCTCAGTAAACTTTTGCTACTTGGATATAAAGAATTTTACTTCTAAAGATTCTCTTAGACCGGTGCAACTTGTGGTCATTCATATAAAATTATTATTTGCAGCTGTCACTTTTTCTTCCTTACTGTTTCATTAAGTTAGAAGGGAACATGATTGAGAACTATTAAATATTAGTTAGGTTGAAGAAATAATTCTGTCTTATTTTGGGTTTATTATATTTGTAGTCTTTCTTTTAAAATACATTTAAATTATACAAATACTTCACATTTATGGTAGAAAAGGCAGTTATGTAATCCTGTCATCCAGAGATAATTGCTGTTAACCTTCTGTACCAAGTCTCTTGGTTGTCATTCTTACAGAGGTAAAATACCACCTTACCAGGGAGAAGAGCTTATGTCTTTCAGTTTTGAAGCTGAATAAAATGATAGCCTTTTGTCTTTTGAAGAATATCCTGACATGTTGAAATATTTTAAACTAAATTACAGTGGAGAGCCTCTTTCATAAAAATGAGGAGTTGGTGGGTAGATATTGGGAAAATAACAGCTAAAAAAGAAAAACAAGGAAACAGTTGTATTCGCAGAACAGACTAGGTCTTTGTCAGCAATTTCCACGTTGATGAATTCTTCTTATCTTTCTGAATATCCTGCTTATACTTCCTTAGTCTTTTTCTCTAGAAAGTAAAGGTAGTAGATTCTCATCATGGGCCTAAAGTTAGGAGGCTTGTTGTATGATTTTTATTTGTTTTGAGTTTCCATGGAATGTTTATAACGGGAATCACTTTTGGAGAGACTGATCTAATCACATTAGGAAATTTGAAATACTTTGTTTTCTAGTTTCTCTGGAGAAATAAGTGTATAACTCCACTAACTGGATTACAAAGCTTGGGTCATTGACAGAATTTTGTGGTTGTAATTTGCTCTTACTGCTAAAGCAGTTCATTTTCGAGTTCTCTTATCCTTAACTCGCTCTTCTAGAATTCCTAGAGGACCTGTGCAGCAGCCTCTCGAGGATCGAATCTTCACTCCTACTGTCTCGGCAGTGTACAGCACGGTGAGTACCTCAGGGTTGTTTGTCAGATTGTGTGTGTTTTTTGCACATGAACCTTTGATATTATAGGCCGTGTTTGTTAGATTGGTACATAATATAGGCTTTTGACAGAAAAGTTCAATCAAATCTCGAACAGAATTAGATGTATATAATATAATAAGGTGAATAGGTCTTTTCCCCTGTCATCTTAATTTAAGAAGTAGACATGAAAGAAACATTCTGTTAAGGTAGATTGACTTGTACACCTGTGTTCTTTTTCCTCCTTTTTCCTCCTTCCATAATTATTGCGATTCTTCTAGGACACTGAGTTTTAATTTTCTTTTGGATATTTTTTCTTAAATTTTACACTTTTAACTTAAATTTTTTATTTTACTTTTTTCCTTCTTTGATTACATATAAAAATGCAGAAAGTTTAGAAAAGAGAACAGTGGTTAATGGGAGTAAATTTAAATATTTATGTTAAATGATAGATTCAAATTCATAAATGAAGGGAAATTTAAAAGTTAGAGGATGAAGATAATAAAATTAGAAGCAGATTACAGGGGTATTACAGTGAGCCTAAGGGAATTTAGGGGAGAATCGAGGAGCTGGACATGTCTTTTTTTTGGGCTGTGCCATGTAGCTTGCGAGATCTTAGTCCCCCAGTCAGGGATTGAACCCAGGCCCTCGGCAGTGAAAGCACGGAGTCCTAACCACTGGACTGCCAGGGAATTCCTGGACATATCTTTATTTTTTAAATTAAAAAAAGTTTTTTTTCTAAGGGAGGGGGGATCTCTCCCCTTATTTTCTCTTTCTTTTTTTAAGAATTTATTTATTTTATTTATTTTTGGCTGCGTTGGGTCTTTGTTGCTGTGCATGGGCTTTCTCTATTGCAGTGAGCAGGGGCTACTCTTCGTTGTGGTGTGTGGGCTTCTCATTGTGGTGGCTTCTCTTGTTGTGGAGCACGGGCTCTAGGCATGCAGGCTTCAGTAGTTGTGGCACACAGGCTCAGTAGTTGTGGCTCTAGAGCACAGGCTCAGTAGTTTTGGTGCATGGGCTTAGTTACTCCACAGCATGTGGGGTCTTTCCGGACCAGGGGTTGAACCTGTGTCCCCTGCATTGGCAGGAGGATTGTTAACCACTGAACCACCAGAGAAGCCCTAAAATTTTTTTATATTTATTTATTTGGTTGCGTGGGGTCTTAGTTGCAGCAGGTGGGCTCCTTAGTTGTGGCTCGCGGGCTGCTTAGTTGCAGCTCCAGGGCTCCTTAGTTGTGGCATGAGAACTCGCAGTTGCAGCATGCATGTGGGATCTAGTTCCCTGACCAGGGATTGAACCTGTGCCCCCTGCATTGGGCGCTCAGAGTTTTATCCACTGAGCCACCAGGGAGGTCCCTGGACATGTCTTTTTTAAAAATTTTTATTTATTTTTATTTATTTATTATTTTTGGCTGTGTTGGGTCTCCGTTGCTGCACGCAGGCTTTCCCTAGTTGCAGTGAGTGGGGGCTACTCTTGGTTGCGGTGCACGGGCCTCTCATTGCAGTGGCATCTCTTGTTGCGGAGCATGGGCTCTGGAGCACGTGGGCTTCAGTAGATGCA
>NW_020175402.1:105997-169628 GCF_003031525.2 Neophocaena asiaeorientalis asiaeorientalis | reverse complement strand
GATTCTCAATCACTGCGCCACCAAGGAAGCCCTGGACATAGCTTTTAATGTTTCATTTCATCATACCATTCATCCTTGGAAATAGGGTGCTTTAAAGAAACTCACAGTATAGTGAGAGAGATGAGTAAATAAATAATTGTAATCCAAGTGATATGATAAAGCAATAATTCTTATCCTTTTGGGTTATAAATTACTTGTAGAATCTGAAAATAGTCACAGTGCTTTCTTCTCAAAAAAGAGCATATACCAAGTGTTTACGTAGAATTTCAGAACTTCACAGATGTCCAGCAGGCCATTCATAAGGCTCGGGTTGAGAACCTTTGATTAGAGATATGACCATGCTATTATATGGGAAAGGGAGAAGTTGCTTCATTGAGGAAGTGACACTAAGCTGGAAGGTATAAGATTTCTAAGCAGGGCTTCCCTGGTGGCGCAGTGGTTGAGAGTCCGCCTGCTGATGCAGGGGACACGGGTTCATGCCCCGGTCTGGGAAGATCCCACATGCCGCGGAGTGGCTGGGCCCATAAGCCGTGGCCGCTGAGCCTGCGTGTCCGGAGCCTGTGCTCTGCAACGGGAGAGGCCACAACAGTGAGAGACCCGCGTACCGCAAAAAAAAAAGGACTTCTAAGCAGAAAAGGGAAGAAGAGGCCTCTAGGAAGTGAAAAATTAGAGGCATGGTTAATGGAATGGTCAGTAGTCAGAAGTGTGGCATGTGTGCTAGGTTTTGTAGCCAAAGTAGAGATGAGAAAAGTGAGTTTTGCAGGTTTTAAGGTTGTCCTAAAGAGAGAGAAGTTCATCATGCAGGTAATGGGTAAAGTAATTTTTTTTCTTGGTTTGCTTAAAACAAGTCTCAGTTTACACCTATTGTAGATCAACTAAACACCTGTTAATTACTTTTTGAATCCTCTGTAACTCTTAAAATGGTCCCAGTTTGGATGATAAACTATATGCTCACTGTACTTATTGGGAACCTTCAATTTACATTAAAAAAATAACCTTCAATTTTTTTCTGGCACAGACTTCCTCCAGGCCAGAGTTGTTTGTTTGTTTAAAGTACTGAGGTTGGGGACTTCCCTGGCAGTCCAGTGGATAAGACTCTGTGCTTCCACTGCAGGGACACGGGTTCGATCCCTGGTTAGGGAACTAAGATCCCGCATGCTGTGTGGCATGGCCAAAAAAAAAAGTACTGAGCTTAAAGGCTGTAGAATTTTATCAGGCATAACTCTTAACATGTAATTTTTGCTAATTATGAAAGTATACCTTCAACATTAAATTATTTTCAAAATTAGGATAGGAAAAAGAAGATGAAAATTTCTAGTAATCTTGACTGATTTCTAGAGGCATCTACTATAACCGTTTTTTGGTATAGTTCCTTTGTCTCTTTCTGTGTTGTAGGCTCTGTATAATATATATATATATTTTTTTTTTATGTGGTACACGGGCCTCTCACCTTTTTTTGGTATAGTTCCTTTGTCTCTTTCTGTGTTGTAGGCTCTGTATAATATATATATATATATTTTTTTATGTGGTACACGGGCCTCTCACCGTTGCTGCCTTTCCCGTTGCGGAGCACAGGCTCCGGACGCGCAGGCTCAGCGGCCATGGCTCACGGGCCCAGCCGCTCCGCGGCATGTGGGATCCTCCCAGACCGGGGCACGAACCCGTGTCCCCTGCATCGGCAGGCGGACTCTCAACCACTGCGCCACCAGGGAAGCCCTATCTCTTAAGCTTTTAATGTGTGTCAGACACTGTTCTAGATGTTGGGAATATAGTAGTGAGCAAACTAAACCTGCAGTCCTCATGGAGCTTACTTTTTTGTGAGATAGAAAGATAGTTAAATAAAAAAAATATATGTGCAGTATGCTATTAGGTGGTAATAAAGGCCTTGATGAAAACGAGGCGAGATAAAGGGATAAGGAATGACTGGACATCCTATTTAGCTAGGGCTCCCAGGGAAGTTTTATCTGAAAAAATGGCATTTAAGTAGAAACTTAAGAAGTAAGGGAGTGAGATTGTAGATTTTAGGGAAAGAGCACTTCTGGTAGAAGAAGAGCAGTGCAGAGGCCCAGAGATAGAATCTGGAGCATCAGATTAATAGGGTACTGTAGACCATGGTAAAGATTTTGGATTTTAATCTAGGTGTGATGGAAAGGCATTGGAAATTTAAGAACAGACGATCTGATGTTTTTTTTTAAGGTGACTGTACCTACTGTATAGAGGATAGACTGATGAGGGTAGGTGGTTGTGGTTGTGAGGTGGAAAGCAAGACCAGTAGGCGGTTATTGTAGTAATATAGGCAAATGGTGGTGGCTTGCTCTAAGCTGGTAACAGTCAGAGAGGAGATGGGGTTTGCTATATATTTTGAAAATGGAGTCAATAGGATATGATGATAGCTTGGATGTGGGATGTGAGAGAAAGAAGAGTAAAGGAAGATGTCGTGGATCATCGCTTGAGCAACTGAGTGGATGAACATGATACTATTTATAGGAAGGAACACTGGGTGAGGAACAGGGTCTTTGTTGAGAAAAATTTATATATGTGAACATTATTTTTGTGAGGAGTTAAGCATTAGGTTGTTGCCTGTCGTGAATAACCTACTGAATTTTAACCCTTTTCTGTATTTTGGATTATTTTATAGAGTAACTTTCTAGAAATGCAATTCCTGAGTTAAAGTGTAGGCATGTTATTAAGATTACTCATAAATGAGGACATGTGACTTCGTAAACTTAGTACTTTAGAGAGGAGATAATCAAAATCCTGTGAGTAACACAGTGCCTGCTACACAGTTTATGTGAATTGTTTTGCATCTAAAGTTTTGAATTTATTTTTGAGTTAGATCAAATTTGACTTTTACTATTAAAAGCTACTGCCATATTTGTGGTCCTTCAGTTAATTTAAAAATCGGGTGTGTCAGTTATATGTGATGCCTATTCTGGAAGGACCAGGGGTTTTAGACAGTAAAAAGTTACCTTAAAATACGATGTCTCTACTTTTTGATCACTTATTTCCATTCTTAGTAATTTAAGTCTCTTCCCCACTTTTACAATGCTGTTGTGCCCAGTAACGATGAGTAGGAGGGTCGTTGACCAGGTGCTTAGTCTCCCTTTTTCTCAGCCCCAGGGTTATGTATTGGTCATTATTCTCTAGTGTCTAGGTACATTAGCATCATTTATGGCATTTAGTGTCATAAAATAAAGGCTAACCTTCAATTCACCTCCTCCTGGCTCCTCATATGGTGCCCATATGTCACTGTAATTGAGTTGGTTAAATTCCTTGAAAGGCAGAAAGACACCTGGATAGTCTTTAAAAATTATACAAAGATTTTGCTTTTTAATGTCTGATATGGAGGCTGTATGCCCTTTTGTCAGCCAATTTAGGTAAGTTCTCTGCTGCTAATCAAAGACGTATCAGAAGTAGGGCTCAGCTTTTATAATGCCTTCATTTTACATTTTAGCATGCTTATTATTTATTTATTATAGTCTGGTTTATCTAAGTTTCTCCTTGGAATATTTATCAGGGATGAGAGGGATACTTTTGTCATTATTCTTCATTAACCATAATTAGGGTGATTCGTCATATGAACAAGAAAAGAATAAAGCCAGTATTTTTTAAATGCTAGTAAGAGCAGTATATACTGTGGTAGAGAGGAAATGGCAAAACTAAAGAGGCATGAGCTAATCTGAAGTATATTCATTAATAACTGTCTTATTGGCATGCTTCTGAAGAACAAAATGTGAAATTTTACCATGTTGTATATTTTTGGCTTATATAGTCAGCCCTCCGTATCCAGGGGTTCCTCATCCTCAGATTCAACCAACCGTGGATCGAAATGTTTGGAAAAAAAGATTTCAGAAAGTTCCAAAAAGCAAAACTTGAATTTGCTGTTTGCTGGCAGCTATCTACATAGCACTTACATTGTTTTAGGTATTAGTGTAATCTAGAGATGATTTAAAATACAGGAGAGGATGTGTGTAGATTATATGCGAACACTAAGCCATTTTATATAAGAGACTCGAGCATCCTCGGATTTTGGTATCTGTGGGGGGAGTGGGTCTATGAACCAATCCCTCTCAGATACCTAGGGATAACTGTATATCTTATTTAGAGAAATTAGATTTTATGACTATTAAACCAGTATTTTTAACATAATTATAGAGATAAACTTAATAAATTTTTTTTCTGGAATAGTGACTTTACTACAAGAAGCAGCAGTCTATATTCTATGGGATTGGAAGGGCTGTGTTATTAACTGCTTACGAAAAATTCCTTTCAATAAATTATTTAATTTGAATAAATTACTCCTTAATGTCATAACATTTCACAATACTTTTTTTTTCCCCCCTGTACGCGGGCCTCTCGCTGTTGTGGCCTCTACTGTTTCGGAGCACAGGCTCCGGATGCGCAGGCTCAGCGGCCGTGGCTCATGGGCCCAGCCGCTCCGCGGCATGCGGGATCCTCCCGGACCGGGGCACGAACCTGTGTCCCCTGCATCGGCAGGCGGACTCTCAAACACTGCGCCACCAGGGAAGCCCTATACTTTATTTTTAAGAACAGCGTTGTTCAGTGTATTTGATATATAGGATATGTAGTGCTTGTGATTTAAATATATCTGAAGTGTAGTATTTAAAGTGTATAATTTGGTAAGTTTTATTATAAGTTTATAGCAACAAAAACCTCTACCACAATCAAGAAAATTAACATACCCGTCACTCCCAAAAGTTTCCTCATGGCTTTGTCATGTTTCTACCTTCCCCCACCGCTGGTCCGCTTTCTGTCATTATGGATTCATTTGCATTTTCTAGACTTTGTTTTTTCACTCAGGTTAATTATTCTGAGATTTATCCATGTTGCTGTGTTTATCATTAGTTTATTCCTGGAAAAAAAGTAGACTATGGGCTTAAAATTTAGACTTGTCATAATCATGTTTCATATATTATTTTTTCCTCCTAATAATAGAGTTTGGTTTTTGCTAAACATAATGTAAATCATAATGATTATACAATTTGGCAGTTTTCTTTTTTAATACAACATTGCATTGTAAATAATTGTTATGCTGTTACATAGCATTTATAAACATTATGTTAACAGCTTAAGTAAGTAGCATGTCAATGAGATGAACCATAATTTACATAATCAGTTAATTTACAAGCTAGTGTTTGGTTTAAAGATCCCTTCTTCTTTATTTTCTATTTTAAATAACTTTGTGATACATACATATATAAAATACATATTCATACATATATATGTGTATATATTTTTTCTGTTTAAACAGGGTTATTTCCTTTGGCTAACATACCCAAAAGCAGCTTTACTAGGTTAAAATATTGGGTTGGCCAGAAGTTGCATTGTTTTTTTTCCGTAAGATGGCTCTAGTAGCGCTTAGTGGTCTTTAACTTCATTCGAAACAGTTTTCTTAGATTCTATTGTGACAGCTGTCCTATCAGCATGCATTAAAAAAAAAGAAACATCAAAATTGGTGAATTTTTGTGTAGCCATTTTAATATTGAAGATGGAAGAAAAAAAGCAACATTTTTGGCATATTATGTTTTATTATTTCAAGAATGGTAAAAATGCAACTGAAATACAAAAAAAGATTTGTGCAGTGTATGGAGAAGGTGCTGTGACTGGTCAAATGTGTCAGAAGCGGTTTGCGAAGTTTCGTGCTGGAGATTTCTCGCTGGACGATGCTCTGCAGTTGGGTAGACCAGTTGAAGTTGATAGCGATCAAATCGAGACATTAATTGAGAACAGTCAACGTTATACCACATGGGAGATAGCCAGCATACTCAAAATATCCAAATCAAGTGTTGAGAGCCATTTGCACTAGCTTGGTTGTGTTAATAGCTTTGATGTTTGGGTTCCACATAAGTTAAGCAAAAAAAAACCCTTCTTGACTGTATTTCCGCATGCGATTCTCTACTTAAACATAAGGAAAATGTTCCGTTTTTAAAAAAATTATGGGGCTTCCCTGGTGGCGCAGTAGTTAAGAATCCTGCTGCCAATGCAGGGGACACAGGTTCGATCCCTGGTCCGGGAAGATCCCATGTGCCGCGGAGCAACTAATCCCGTGCACCACAACTCCCAAGCCTGCACTCTGGAGCCCGCGAGCCACAACTACTGAGCCCGCGTGCTACAACTATTGAAGCCTATGCGCCTAGAGCCCGTGCTCTGCAACAAGACAAGTCACTGCAATGAGAAGCCCATGCACCGCAATGAAGAGTAGCCCCTGCTCACCGCAACTAGAGAAAGCCCGCACGCAGCAACGAAGATCCAGTGCAGCCAAAAATAAATAAATCAAACAAGTAAATTTAAAAAATAAAAAAAACAAGTTGTGACGGTGATGAAAAGTGGATACTGTACAGTAACGAGGAATGGAAGAGTTGGTGGGGCAAGCGAAATGAACCACCACCAACCACACCAAAGGCTGGTCTTCATCCCAAGAAGGTGGTGTTGTATATATGATGGGATTGGAAGGGAGTCCTCTATTATGACCTCCTTCTGGAAAACCAAACGGTTAATTCCAACAAGTACTGCTCCCAGTTAGACCACCTGAAAGCAGCACTTGATGAAAAGCATCTGGAATCAGTCAACAGAAAATGCATAATCTTCCATCAGGATAACTAACGCAAAAGCTCATGTTTCTTAAATGACCAGGCAAAAACCATTACAGCTTGGCTAGGAAGTTGCGATTCATCCGCTGTATTCACCAGATATTGCACCTTCGGATTTCCATTTATTTCAGTCTTTACAAAATTCTCTTAATGGAAAAAATTTCAATTCCCTGGAAGACGGTAAAAGACACCTCGAACAGTTCTTTGCTCAAAAAGATTAAAAGTTTTGGGAATTATAAAGTTGCCTGAAAAATGGCAGAAGGTAGTGGAACAAAACGGTGAATACATTGTTCAAGAAAGTTCTTGGTGAAAATGAAAAATGTGTCTTTTGGTTTCACTTAAAAACCTAAGGAACTTTTTGGCCAACCCAATACACACACTATAAAGATAATACTCTTCACATACTGTAAGGTTACGGGCCTTTATGTTGCTGCAAGCATTATGGGAGTCTATCCATTTCATTTTATCTTGATAGTTTCAAGGTCTTCTCATTTTCAAACATCTTTGCTAATTCGATAGGTCAAAAGTGCTATTTAACAATTCACAGGAGAGGAAATTGGCAGGTTAAGTGACTGTGGAAGGTTTACATTGATAAAATAATGATGTCATATTTTGGTTGTAAAATTAACAAAGGTTTAATTATATACCCAATTCTCAGTTGTAGGAACGTACTATTTAGGAATTTTTAGGACTTTTTTCTTAGCTTTTTTTTCCTGTTCAATATTTTTGAATTACTGGCTGTAGAAAAGGAAATTTTCCTGTTTGTTGTGGCAAGCAGGTTGTAAGGAAGATTGTAATTTTAAAATTATTATTGTCGCTTTTCTCCAGTGGCATTGCTGAGTGATATTCAACCACAGTTGGAAATCCAAATTTTTGTATTAGGAATTTAATAAAAGATGAAAATCACGTTTAGCGATACATGTACATACATATATTTAAATTTAAATATTTAAACCTAACATAAAATTTACCACCTTAATCAGTTTTAAGTGTACACTTAAGTTGTACTAAATATATTCACGTTGTTGTGCAAATACCATTACCATCCATTCCCAGAACTCTTATCATCTTGTAAAACTGTACCTATTAAATAACAACTTCATTCTTCTCTCTCCCCAGTCCCTGGAAACCACCACTCTGCTTTCTTTCCCTATGATTTTGACTACTTTAAGTACCTCGCATAAATGCAATCATACAGTATTTGTCTTTTTTTGTGACTCTCTTATTTCACTTAGCATAATGTCCTCAGTGTTCATCCACATTGTTGCATGTGTCAGAATTTTCTTTCTATTTCAGGCTGAATAATGTCCCAGTGTATGTGTATTGCACGTTTTTGCTTATCCATTCCTCTGTCAACGGACACTTGGTTTGCTTCATCATTATAGCTATTGTGAAGAATGCTGCCATGATACCTCTTTGAAACCCTGCTTTCAGTTCTTCTGGGTATATGCCTGGAAGTAGAATTGCTGGATCATATGATAATTTTATTTTTAATATTTTGATGAATCCTTGTACTATTTTCTACAGTGACTCTGCCAGTTTACCTTCCCACCAATAGTGGGAATGTACGAGGATTCCAATTTCTCCGCATCTACTCCAACCCTTGTTGTTTTCTGTTTCTGTGGGGTTTTTTTGTTTTGTTTTGTTTTTTTGCGGTACACAGGCCTCTCACTGTTGTGGCCTCTCCTGTTGTGGAGCATAGGCTCTAGACGCGCAGGCTCAGCGGCCATGGCTCACGGGCCCAGCCGCTCCGCGGCATGTGGGATCCTCCCAGACCGGGGCACGAACCTGTGTCCCCTGCATCGGCAGGAGGCCTCTCAACCACTGCGCCACCAGGGAAGCCCCTCTTTGGGTTTTTTTTGATGGTAGCCATTCTAATGGGTATGAGGTGGTGTGTCACTATAGTATTGATTTGCATTTGCATAATGATTAGTAATGTTGAACATCTTTTCATGTGCACCTTGGCCATTTGTATATCTTCTTTAGTGAAATATCTATTCAAGTCTCCTGCCCATTTTTGAGTAAAGTTGTTTGTCTTGTTGTTGTTCAATGTTAGTAGTTTTCTGTATATTCTGGATATTAATCCTGTATCAGATACATGATTTGCAGATATTTTTCCCATTCTGTGCATCACCTTTTTACTCTGTCAGTAGTGTGTTTTGAGGCACAAAATTTTTTTCATATTCATGACGTGCAAGTTGTCTATTTTTCCTTTTGTTACTGGTGCCATTGGTGTCGTTTTTAAGAAATCATTGCTAGATCCAGTGTAATAAAGATTTTGTTCTAGGTTTTCTTCTAAGAGTTTATTGTTTTAGGTCTCATATTTAGGTCCTTATCCATTTTGGGTTAATTTTTGTATATGGTGCTAAGTAAGGTCCAACATTGTTCTTTTGCACGTGGACATTCAGTTTTCCCAGCCCCATGTGTTGAAAAGACTGTTCTTTCCCCATTGAATGGTCTTGGCACCCTTGTTGAAAATCATTTGATCATATATGTGAGTATTTATTTCTGGGCTCTCTATTCTCTTCTATTGGGAATCCATCTTTATGCCAGTTGCACACTGTTTTGATTACTATAGTTTTGTAGTAAGTTTTGAAATCAGAAAGTATATGAGTCCTTCAGCTCTTTTGTTCTCTTTCAAGATTGTTTTGGCTATTTGGGGTCCCTTGAAATTCCATATAAATTTTAGGATGGATTTTTCTATTTCTTTAAAAAGAAGTCATTGGGATTTTGATAGGAATTGCATTGGATCTGCAGATCACTTTGGATAGTACTGACATCTTAACAATATGAAGTCCTTCCTATCTATGATCATGAGATGTGTTTCCATTTACTTATGTCTTCTTTAATTCCTTTCAGCAGTGGTTTGTAGTTTCCATTGCACAAGTCTTTCATTTCTTTAAGTTAATTCCTAAGTATTCTTTTTGATGCTATTGTACATGGAATTGTTTTCTTCATTATTTGTGTTTAGAAATTCAACTGATTTTTGTGTGTTGACTTTGTATCCTGCTACTTTGATGAATTCATTTTTTGTTGTAAGAGGTTTTTTTTCTTGGTGTGGAATCTGTTTACATTGTAAGTGTGTGTGTGTGTGTGTGTGTGTGTGGTGTGCATGTGTGTGTGTATTATACATATATAAAAAATATCTTCTTTCTCCATTCATCCTCTGACAGACTTATATCTTAGCTATTGTGAATAATGTTGCAGTAAATCTGGGAATGCAGATATCTTTTAGATATCTTGTTTTATTTCCTTTGGATATATACCCAGAAGTGGGATTCCTGGATCATATGGTTGGCTGATTCTAAGGCTTGTATTACTTTGAAAGATCATCTTGAATTTTACAAAAATTTGTAAGATATTCCAGATTGAATATATTTCATCATTTCCTTTTTCTTCCTGGGCTCACATTTGACTAATATCTTCAAGTTTTGCTCTTATAAAAAACCCATCACTAACATTATCCTCCTTTCTTTAGACAAATCTCACAATCAACATCAAATATTTATGAACTCTAGGTGCTGCTACAACTGTATTTTTTGTTTTTGTTAAAAATGTCTGTTAATTAGATCCAGTCTGTTTTTGTATCTTGCCTTTCTTGCTAAATGTAGAATTGTTATCTGTTGTAACAATTTAAGACTTTTTTTTTTTGCGGTACGCGGGCCTCTCACTGTTGTGGCCTTTCCCGTTGCGGAGCACAGGCTCCGGACGCGCAGGCTCAGTGGCCATGGCTCACGGGCCCAGCCGCTCCGCGGCATGTGGGATCTTCCCGGACCGGGGCACGAACCCGTGTCCCCTGCATCGGCAGGCGGACTCTCAGCCACTGCGCCACCAGGGAGGTCCCCTAAGACATCTTTGAAGTTACTTTTCTGTGGCATTTTTAAATACAACTGAAAAGCCTCTGGCCTCTTGGAGCTTGCGTTCAGGGCTTAAACGTTGAAGATGTGGCAGAGTTATTAAGGATATTGAGACAAACTTAATTCAGTAAATGTTTATTGAATGATAGCTGTGTGCAAGTTTTTGTGTCAGATAATATGGGATAACAATAGTAGATAGTATGATCCTTGGCTTTAAGAGTTTTCATTTTATCAGGTGAGATGGTAATACATTAAGTATGTATTGGAAAATGAGGAGGACACATTAGTGACTATATAAATTAGAACAAGTATATGTAAATAATAAGTAAGATTTATTGGTATAGGTATCAAGGATTCTCATTAGGCAGAAGTACTTGGAGGAGTGAAGCATGGTTGTAATTGTTCACCAGAGAAAGAAGATGACTAGATAAACTCTAAGAAGCCATAAAATGCAAATGGGGACAAAGTTTGGACTGTATCTTAGTGGAAGTGGGGATAGGTGAACATATTCCAGTTAAATCCTTTGAGGTGGATGATGAGAATACTGACTGCTCCATAGTGTAATGAGTCATGAAATGTACAGTTGACCCTTTAACAAATGGGGGTTAAACTCTCTGCATGTATAACCTAGGTATATAAAAATTGAGCAAATCTGGTCAGAGCAGTTCATCAAGAGGAAACTGACAGGATACTTTATAGAACATTTTCTTCACTATCATCACTAACACTTACTGAGCACTGACTATGCACCAGGCACTATTCTAAGCACTTCACTTGTATTAATTCATTTAATCCTTATAACAAAGGTATGAGGTAAGTATAATTATATCCCCTTTTTTAGTTGGGGAAGCAGATACAGAGGTGAAGTATCTTGACTAACGTCATCCACCTAGTAAGTTAGAGGCTGGATTTGAACTTACATGGATCTCTGACGTTTATTGAGTGGTTGTTGTGCCCCAGGCACTGTGCTAAGTACTGTAATACAGTGTATCGTTTAATCATATGACAACCTTCATTTACACATACTGAAATGGGACTCTCTGAAGTTATGTAATTTGAGTACAGGTCTATCTGACTTTACAGCTCTTGTGAAGTACTACATTTTACTGTGTGGAAAGCTGCCTTCCTTTTGTTGAACTCTCAAAAATAAGGTGTAAAAAGCAATACTCAGTTTTTTGGGGAATAGGGGCTCTTGATCATCTGATGAAAGCTATGGATCTGCTTTGCAGAACAGTGAACATACAAAGATAATTTTTACTGCAGTTTTAGGAGAGTTCAAGTATCCTTTGAACCTAGCTAAAGAATCCTAACTCTGATAAGATTCCTTGCTCTAGGCTAGGCCAAGTTTCCCCGTGCAAGGGTGCTGTGTTGCACTCTTTTCATGATTCTCAGTATAGGGAAATAGCTCAGTTGATACTTTGTACATTGTGGGTTAAACTGACAGATACCTTATTAAGATTTTACCTACTTGTCCATCTTGAGGTACCTTTTTCATTTTTTAAATTATTTTTTAAAAAATTATTTTTTATTTTTGGCCGTGTCGGGTCTTCATTGCTGCACGTGGGCTCTCTCTAGATGCAGGGAGTGGGGGCTGCCCTTCGCTGCAGTGCACAAGCTTCTCACTACAGTGACTCCTCTTGTTGTGGAGCACGGGCTGTAGGCGCGCAGGCTCAGTAGTTGTGGCTCATGGGCTTGGTTGCTCCGCGGCATGTGGGATCTTCCCGGACCAGGGCTGGAACCCGCGTCCCCTGCATTGGCAGGCGGATTCTTAACCACTGCGCCACCAGGGAAGCCCCTTGAGGTACCTTTTTTAAAGCATTTGTATATGTGGAGCTCATTTATATCCTGGTTATTAAAAATTCTGGGTCTGTTTTGCTGCCTATCTTAGTATCTGCTGAGTAATGACATTTATGAAAGTTAGGTTTCCTTGCTGTTAGTATTTAACGTGGATTTGCTCATTAAATGTTAAATCACGTACCTAATTAAAATGATATTTAATATATATTCACTGATTTTTCTCCTTCAGAAGGAGGATTAACTTTAAAGATACAAAGCGTGTTCTGTTGTTAAATGTCAGTTATAAATGGCTTTTGAGTTTCTCAGATAAGAAAATAGTAGAAACAGTAATCAAGTCCTTTAACATTAGAGAACTTTGAAAATGTGTTTATTTAAACTCTGGGGTATTCCCTGTAGGGCCATTTTATAAAGTATTATTATTTTTATTATTTAAAAATAACAACTGATGGGGACCAATTTAAAATAAAGTGAGTCATAGGAAATTAGACTGTCGTAAGTAAATTGTGTGGTAAATGGAGTTGAATTATTTTAAGGAAAAAGAAACAAAGAACATTATTATTTCAAGATACGAATTTATTATTGCCATGAAGTTGGTGGTATGAATAGAGAGGTCATTTTTTCCTGTATGTTTTTGATAGACATGGAAGCATTTAACTTCACTTCATATAGTTTCTTTTTTTATCTTTTAAAAGCACATTCTGGCTGTCAGGGGAATCTTGTAGGCAAGAGACTGTGAAGGATTAGAATCTTTGTCTATTGTGTCATTCTGTGGTTGCTTAATTGCCATATAGAGTACAGAATGTTCAATAGAAGGGTGTTTAGTTTCTTTAGCTGTTACAAATACCAAAGAACCTTTGATTGTGTTATTAATTTTTAGGTTTGTTAAGTCAGCAGTATATTTTTAGTCTTTATTTGTTCGATATGTTGCAGGAAGGGGGACTCCTTCCAGGGCCCAAGAGTGGGCTCTTGTCTAACACTCAGAAATGAATTGTCCAAGGAGACACGCGTGGTGACAAAAAGCAAGAGAATTTATTGGGAAGGGATGCCCAGGCAGAGAGCAGCAGGGTAAGGGAACCCAGGAGAATTGGTCTGCCACATGGCTCTCAGTCTCGGGTTTTATGGTGATGGGGTTAGTTTCCGGGTTCTCTCTGGCCAGTCATTCTGACTCAGGCTCTTTCCTGGTGGCGTGTGCATCGCTCAGCCAAGATGGATTACAGTGAGAAGGATTCTGGGAGGTTGTTAGGACATGTGGACTGGCGTCTCCTCTCTTCTTTTGACCTTTCCTGAATTCCTCTGGTTGGTGGTAGCTTGTTAGGTCTGTGTTCCTTACCCAGACCTCCTGTTGTAAGATAACTCATACAAATGGTTACTATAGGGTCTGTCCAGGGCCGGCGGTTTCTGTCAGTGGTTCCCCTAACAAATAAGCATTCGCTTAGTAACCTTTTTTTTTGGCCGCGCCTCACGTCATGTGGGATCGTAATTCCCCTACCAGGAATCGAACCTGTGCCCCCTGCATTGGAAGCACAGAATCCCAACCACTGGACTGCCAGGGAAGTCCCTGCTTAGTACCGTTTTTAAAACATTCAGAAAAATTAATTAAGAGCGTGTGTCAAATATTTATTTCAAACTTTTAAAGGCCAATTAAGAGAGGTGTCTCTTGGTGAGGACATTTATAGAAAAAAGGAAAGAGGTGTATTAGTGAAATGTATGACTAAAGATTATTAGACCCTGATAGTGAGCTGGGTTGGGTTGGAAGCTTTCTGGGAGAGGTCTTCATCTCATTAATATCTTTCTGAATATTAGTCATGCATTTTACCAGGAGTGCTAATTGTTTTCAGAAGAAGCTGATAAATTACATCACACAAAAAAGTTTGACCCAGACCAGGTTTGGGGTGTATTTCTTTCTTTGTGTTTATTATGTGTTGGGCTAAGTTCTATGGGAGAAAAAGTAGTAGGAGAGAGAGGTTTCACTTAGGTGTTTTTTTTTTTTTTCCACTTAGTTTGTATGCTTACACTTTGGCTGGAAAGACAAAATGTACTCACAGAAAATGAACTGTTAAAAGAATTAGAGGAAAGGAATTGTTTAACATTTCAGTGGAAGTGAAGAAAGCCAAAACCAAACAGTAACATTAAACAAAAGCAAACTCCTCAAACTTTGAGGACGCAGAGACTATCAGTGCACCAAGGTCTTTGTGCTTTTCTCTTTATTTTAAAAAATTAATTACTTAATTTTTTCTGCATGGGGTCTTCATTGCTGCGCGCGGGCTTTCTCTACTTGCGGTGAGCAGGGCCTACTCTTCATTGTGGTGCAGGCTTCTCATTGCGGTGGCTTCTCATTGTTGCAGAGCACAGGCTCTAGGGGTGCAGACTTCAGTAGTTGTGGCATGTGGGCTCAGTAGTTGTGGCACACAGGCCAGGGCTCGAACCTGTGTCCCCTGCATTGGCAGGCGGATTCTTAACCACTACGCCACCACGGAATTCCCTGTGCTTTCCTCTTAAGGGATTTTTTTTCAAACCCTAACCTGTTCATTCATCATTTTTTTGAGTGTCTGCCTGTGGGGCATTGTGCACAGAGCAAGGGATACAATGCTCCTTGTCCTGAAGATGCGTACAACCTAGTGGGAAAGTTGAAAGTGATCGATAGTTTAAGTGCAAGTGTGATAAATGGTGATTCGAGTTAGGCAGACAATGTCTTGCCATTCTTGCAAGTGTGGAGCAGCAGTGTGAAACCCAGCCACAGAGACAGGGTGTTGAGAAATATATTTCAGGAGAGGTGAAATTTGGGTTGAGTTTCTAAGGATAAGGAAAAAGGTATGTAAGTGAAGAAGTGGTATACACTTGTGTAGTTGGAGAGATGCTGGAGAACTACAAAGGAAAAAAGTATTGCAATGTTGGCTACTGAGTTTTGAAGCCCATCTAAGATTATTAGAAAGAGTTAATTACAAGATAGTAAGATTGCAGCTTTAGGCTGGAATGCTCTAGTAGCTAGAAGTCATAGCTAACTACACGACAGCAATCATAGATGCAGAAAAGTGTGCAGATTGTTTAAGGGCTTAATGACACTCCATTAATCTTGAGTATACTTTGGCGTAAAACTTGTTATTCATAATGATGAATTTGTGTGACCAAGAAAAAATTTAGCCTACGTTCAGTGTGCTAAAGATTTTCCATCCAAAATAGTTACAAGAGAAAAATACTGCTTTTTTAAAGAGATTCATTCCTAGCTGTCCGGAAAATCTGGCACTGTAGAATGAATGACTTACTCTTCAGGGATTCTAAGAAGTTGAGGTTGTATCATAACCTAGTATAAAATGTTCATTAAGTGTGTTTGGAATGGAGGGTAAAGGAAAGAACAGAATGGGTTGGTTAAGTCAAGAAAGCGATTTTTACTTGTACTGGGAAGAAAGCACATTTTAGGATGAAGATATTTATAAACGCTAGTGTTTCTTTGTACTATCATGCTCAGCAGTAATATAGCATAGACATATATATGTCCAATAGTCTGCCTTCTAATTTCTGCTGTAACTCGGTGGACTAAGTACACAAACCACGTGTAACATACAGGTGCTGAGAATGTTGGTGAAAACTTGCCAGTGTTGTATTTAGGTCAGCGGTTCTTAAACTTCAGTTACCTCAGCATCACCTTGTGGGGCCCAGATTGGAGTTACCAAATCAGTAGGTCTGGAGTGAGGCCTACAAATGTGAATTTTCAGCAAGTTGCCAGGTGATGCTGAGGCCCCTGGTCCAGGGACCACACTTTGAGAACCACTGCTTTAGGTTTAGTGCAATTCCTGCTTGTTCCCCTCTCCCATTTGTACAATGAAAATCGAGGTAGGAATCATTTGAACCCAGAACTGTTTGGTTTACACTTACATGCCTAATACTAAGATTTTAGTTTAAATAAGTTGAAATATTTTTAAACAGTGAAATACTACAATAGCTACCATTTTGGGAACACTTTTTATATAATAGGCATTATGGTGCATTTTGTCTCATTTAGTGTGTTCAGTGAATCTTGAGGGTAGTCCTTTTATAGAGGAAGGAAGTGAATTTAGGTAGTTTGCTTGTATAGCTTCTGTGTGGTGGAGCCAGAATTTAAACCCAGGTCTTGGTATGAAAAACCCATGCTCTTTTATTAATGCTGTTGGGCCTACTTGTAAGACAGCTTGAACCAGTTTACCCTCTGCTTGTGTTCTTTGTTTCAAGCTTTTTCTCCAGAAAGTGATGATCTTTGACTCATCCTCAGTATGGAAACATATATCACGTTTCATGTGACTTGGTCTGTGCCAGAGCAGCTTAATATTGGGACTTTGATGATGTAACTGAATTTATGTTTGTTTATAGTTGAATACCAAGTTCTAATATCTTGGACTTAAAAGCAGAATTCACTTACCTTGGGCAGTTAGATAAATGGTTCATTATCAATAAATGAAGATCAGGAGAAAGAAATAAAGAGCATAAGTTGTACAGTGGGAAATGGCTGCTACTATTGCAGTTGTAAAATCTATACCAGTAATGTCCCTACTCACATACAGCCATGTCCATGGTGGAAAGTTAAGAGCTTTGATAATGGGGTTTTTGAACATATGAAAACCATCACTCCTCAGGTCAGTTTTCAGTGGTTCCTCTTCTGAGAACAAGGACAGCAAATGGCCTACAAAGTATATATTTCTTGAAAAAGTAAGGAGTTAATTTCTCATGCTTATGTAGAGTGTTATGTTTTGCTTGTAAAGGTAGTTTAATAAATGATTGGAATAGGGAGGATGGGAGGGAGATGCAGGAGGGAGATGCAAGAGGGAGGGGATATGGGGATATATGTAAACATATAGTTGATTCACTTTGTTATACAGCAGAAACTAACACAACATTGTAAAGCAATTATACTCCAATAAACATGTTAAAGAAAAAAAAAAGATTGGACTTAACAGAATTCCTTATCACTCTGTTCCTTTTCCCAAGACCGTCTTCTCTAATTGGCTAACGTTTTATTACTGAATCAGGAAAGGACCTTGGAATCTTAAGACAGTTTTCTGGGATACTATTAGCAATGAAAGAAATAAAAATCTATTTACTATCTTGGCCCTATCCCTTTATACCACTGGAAGGCAGCTCTGGCCACCGGAGTTACTCCTGGTGTTTATGAGTTGATATTCTAAATCAGTTTTGTTTTTTTAAAATTTAACTTAATTTATTTTTTATACAGCAGGTTCTTATTAATTATCTGTTTTATACATATTAGTGTATATATGTCAACCCCAGTCTCTCAATTCATCACCCCCACCACACACACACACACACACACACACACACACACACTCTCTCCCTCCTTGGTGTCTATACGTTTGTTCTCTACATCTGTGTCTTCTCCATACATGTTTTAAGATTTTTTGTTCTAGTTCTGTAAGAAATGCCAATGGTAATTTGATAGGGATTGCATTGAATCTGTAGATTGCTTTGGGTAGTATAGTCATTTTCACAATATTGATTCTTCCAATCCACAAACATGGTATATCTCTACATCTGTTTGTGTCATCTTTGATTTCTTTCATCAGTGTCTTATAGTTTTCTGAGTACAGGTCTTTTGCCTCCTTAGGTAGGTTTATTCCTAGGTATTTTATTCTGTTTGTTGCAGTGGTGAATGGGATTGTTTCCTTAATTTCTCCTTCTGATCTTTAGTTGTTAGTGTATAGGAATGCAAGAGACTTCTGTGCGTAAATTTTGTATCCTGCAACTTTACCAAATACATTGATTAGCTCTAGTAGTTTTCTGGTGGCATCTTTAGGTTTCTCTATGTATAGTATCATGTCATCTGCAAACAGTGACAGTTTTACTTCTTCTTTTCCAAGTTGTATTCCTTATTATGATTTTTAAAAATTTTTTTGCAGTATGTGGGCCTCTCACTGTTGTGGCCTCTCCCGTTGTGGAGCACAGACTCCGGACGTGCAGCCTCAGCGGCCATGGCTCATGGGCCCAGCTGCTCCACGGCATGTGGGATCTTCCCAGACCGGGGCACGAACCTGTGTCCCCTGCATCAGCAGGCGGACTCTCAACCAGTGCGCCACCAGGGAAGCCCCCTTATTTTTTTTTTCTTCTCTGATTGCTGTGGTAGGACTTCCAAGACTGTGTTCAATAATAGTGGCGAGAGTGGACATCCGTGTCTTATTCCTAATCTTAGAGGAAATGCTTTCAGTTTGCACCATTGAGAATGATGTTTGCGTGGGTTTGTCATATATGGGCTTTATGATGTTGAGGTATGTTCCTTCTATGCCCACTTTCTGGAGAGTTTCTATCATAAATGGGTGTTGAATTTTGTCAAAAGCTTTTTCTCCATCTATTGAGATGAGCATATGGTTTTTCTTCTTCAGTTTGTTAATATGGTTTATCACATTGATTGATTTACATATATTGAAGAATCCTTGCATCCCTGGGATAAATTCCACCTGATCATGGTGTATGATCCTTTTAATGTGTTGTTGGATTCTGTTTGCTGGTATTTTGTTGAGGATTTTTGCACCTATATTCATCAGTGATGTTGGTCTGTAATTTTCTTTTATGGTCTGTAATTTTCTTTTTCTGTAGTGTCTCTGTCTGGTTTTGGTATTAGGGTGGTGTTGGCCTCGTAGAATGAGTTTGGGAGTGGTCCTTCCTCTTCAGTTTTTTGGAAGAGTTTGGGAAGGATGGGTGTTAGCTCTTCTCTAAATGTTTGATAGAATTCACCTGTAAAGCCATCTGGTTCTGGACTTTTGTTTGTTGGAAGACTTTTTTTTTTGAATTTTTGAATTTATTTTTTTATATAGTAGGTTCTTATTAGTTCTCCATTTTATACATATTAGTGTATATATGTCAATCCCAGTCTCCCAATTGTTGGAAGATTTTTAGTCACAGTTTCAATTTCATTACTTGTGATTGGTCTCTTCATATTTTCTATTTCTTCCTGGTTCAGTCTTGGAAGATTATACCTTTCTAAGAATTTGTCCATTTCTTCCAGGTTGTCCATTTTATGGGCATAGAGTTGCTTGTAGTAGTCTCTTAGGATGCTTTGTATTTCTGCGGTGTCTGTTGTAACTTCTCCTTTTTCATTTCTAATTTTATTGATTTGAGTCCTCTCCCTTTTTCCTTGATGAGTCTGGCTGAAGGTTTATCAATTTTGTTTATCTTCTCAGAAAACCAGCTTTTAGTTTTATTGATCCTTGCTATTGTTTTCTTTGTTTCTATTTCATTTATTTCTGCTCTGATCTTTATGATTTCTTTCCTTCTACTAACTTTGGGTTTTGTTTGTTCTTTCTCTAGTTCCTTTAGGTGTAAGGTTAGATGGGTTATTTGAGTTTTTTCTTGTTTCTTGAGGTAGGATTGTATTGCTGTAAACTTCCCTCTTAGAACTGCTTTTGCTGCATCACATAGGTTTTGGGTGGTCACGTTTTTGTTGTCATTTGTCGCTAGGTATTTTTTGATTTCCTCTTTGATTTCTTCAGTGATCTCTTGGTTATTTAGTAACGTATTGTTTAGTCTCCATGTGTTTGTGTGTTTTATGTTTTTTTCCCCCTGTAATTGATTTCTAATCTCATAGTGTTGTAGTTGGAAAAGGTGCTTGATATCGTTTGAATTTTCTTAAATTTACCAAGACTTGATTTGTTACCCAAGATGTGATCAATCCTGGAGAATGTTCCGTGCGCACTTGAGAAGAAAGTGTAATCTGTTTTTGGATGGGATGTCCTATAAATATCAATTAAATCTATCTGGTCTGTTGTGTCATTTAAAGCTTCTGTTTATTTATTTATTTTCATTTTGGATGATCTGTCCATTGGTGTAAGTGAGGTGTTAAAGTCCCCGACTACTATTGTGTTACTGTCAATTTCCTCTTTTATAGCTGTTAGCAGTTGCCTTATGTATTGAGGTGCTGCTATGTTGGGTGCATAAATATTTACAATAGTTTTATCTCCTTCTTGGATTGATTCCTTGATCATTATGTAGTGTCCTTCCTTGTCTCTTGTAACTTTCTTTATTTTAAAGTCAATTTTATCTGAGATGAGTATTACTACTCCAGCTTTCTTTTGATTTCCATTTGCATGGAATATCTTTTTCCGTCCCCTCACTTTCAGTCAGTATGTGTCCCTAGGTCTGAAGTGCGTCTCTTGTAGACAGCATATATATGGGTCTTGTTTTTGTATCCATTCAGCAAGCCTGTGTCTTTTGGTTGGAGCGTTTAATCCATTCACGTTTAAGGTAATTATTGATATGTATGTTCCTATTACCATTTTCTTAATGTTATGGGTTTGTTTTTGTAGGTCCTTTTCTTCTCTTGTGTCTCCCACTTAGAGAAGTTCCTTTAGCATTTGTTGTAGAGCTGGTTTGGTGGTGCTGAATTCTCTTAGCTTTTGCTTGTCTGTAAAGCTTTTGATTTCTCCATTGAATCTGAATGAGATACTTGCCAGGTAGAGAAATCTTGGTTGTAGGTTCTTCCCTTTCATCACTTTAAATATATCGTGCCACTCCCTTCTGGCTTGTAGAATTTCTGCTGAGAAATCAGCTGTTAACCTTATGGGAGTTCCCTTGTATGTTTTTTGTCATTTTTTTCTGTTGCTTTTAATAATTTTTCTTTGTCTTTAATTTTTGCCAATTTGATTACTATGTGTCTTGGTGTGTTTCTCCTTGGGTTTATCCTGCCTGGGACTCTCTGTGCTCCTTGAACTTGGGTGGCTATTTTCCTTCCCATGTTAGGGAAGTTTTCAACTATAATCTCTTCAAATATTTTCTCAGGTCCTTTATCTCTCTCTTCTTCTTCTGGGACCCCTATATTGTGAATGTTGTTGCATTTAATGTTGTTCCAGAGGTCTCTTAGGCTGTCTTCATTTCTTTGCGTTCTTTTTTCTTTATTCTGTTCTGTGGCAGTGAATTCTACCACTCTGTCTTCCAGGTCACTTATCCGTTCTTCTGCCTCAGTTATTGTGCTATTGATTCCTTCTAGTGCAGTTTTCATTTCAGTTATTATATTGTTCATCTTGTTTGTTTGTTCTTTAATTCTTCTCAGTGTTGTTCTTTAATTCTTCTAGGTCTTTGTTAAATATTTCTTGCATCTTCTCGATCTTTGCCTCCATTCTTTTTCCAAGGTCCTGGATCATCTTCACTATCATTATTCTGAATTCTTCTGGAAGGTTGCCTGTCTCCATTTAGTTGTTTTTCTGGGGTTTTATCTTGTTTGCTCATCTTTTTTTTTTTTTTTTCGCTCATCTTACATAGTCCTCTGTCTTTTCATTTTGTCTATCTTTCTGTGAATGTGGTTTTTTTCCCACAGTCTGCAGGATTGTAGTTCTTGCTTCTGCTGTCTGCCCTCTGGTGGATGAGGCTATCTAAGAGCCTTCTGCAAGCTTCCTGATGGGAGGGACTGGTTGTGGGTAGAGCTGGGTGTTGCTCTGGTGGGCAGAGCTCAGTAAAACTTAAATCTGCTTGTCTGCTGATGGGTGGGGCTGGGTTCCCTCCCTGTTGGTTGTTTAGTCTGAGGCACCCCAGCACTGGAGTCGACCAGTGGAGCTCTTTGGTTGGGTTAATGGTGGACTCTGGGAGGGCTCACGCCAAGGAGTACTTCCCAGAACTTCCGCTGCCAGTGTCCTTGTGCCTGCGGTGAGCCACAGCAACCCCCCACCTCTGCAGGAGACCCTCCAACACTAGCAGGTAGTTCCGGTTCAGTCTCCCATGGCGTCACCGGTCCCTCCCCTGGGTCCTGATGCACACGCTACTTTGTGCGTGCCGTCCAAGCATGGAGTCTCTGCTTCCCCCAGTCCTGTGAAGTCCTGCAATCAAATCCTACCAGCCTTCAAAGTCTGATTCTCTAGGAATTCCTCCTTCTGTTGCCAGACCCTCAGGTTGGGAAGCCAGACGTGGGGCTCCGAACCTTCACTCCAGCGGGAGGGCTTCTGTGGTATAAGTGTTCTCCAGTTTGTGAGTCACCCACCCAGCAGCCATGGGATTTGATTTTATTGTGATTCAACCCCTCCTGCCGTCTCATTGCAGCTTCTCCCTTGTTCTTGCATGTGGGGAATCTTTTTTGGTCAGTTCAGCAGTTAGCTGTGATTCCGGTGCTCTTGCAAGAAGAGTAAGCATATGTCCTTCTACTCTGCACTCTTGAAGCAATCTCCTCAGTCAGTTTTACTGCTAAATAGCCATATTATAAATAGTGAGAGTCTTGGAATTAATAATATAGTGTAATATTTATTCTTAAATGTCTGAAGGGGCACGTGTCTGCAGACATTGTTGTAAGTACTCCTTAAGTCCTGTCCCTGTGTAGATAATGAGGCAGACAGATAAGAGAGTGATGATAACAGTGATGATTACTCTGAGTGGCTGCAGGGAGAGAGAGGATAATGTGAGCCTTGTCTTCTTCAGCTACGTCATTGGCTTAAGTAGGATTTTATAGGCCAATCCGGAAACCTAACTAGCGAGTTCCAAAAGCAGGTTTGCTCACTGTAAAATTTATGTGTGCCTGCTAGAAAAAAAAAAAAAAACTCAAAGAAAAGTGTAGTAGAAACAAAAACCCATTATCTTGCTACCTAAAGGGCCATGCCACTCATTTTAACATGTTTCTTCCAGTTGTTTTGCTTTGTACTTAAGAAAAAAATACTTTTGATTTAGTATTCCCCTTAAAATTATAAACAACTTCTTATTAAAAGTCTTTCTAATATGGGGATATATGTATATGTATAACTGATTCATTTTGTTAGAAAGCAGAAACTAACACACCATTGTAAAACAATTATATTCCTATAAAGATGTTAAAAAAAAGTATTTCTAAATATATATTTTAAGGATGCAATTACCCATTCCCCGTGGTGTTATGTATTTTTTACTGTTATAAATATGGTTTAACAGGTGACTCATAGCTTTACTTTTTTTCTGACTAAATAATACCAGTTAAGAAAAAAATCAGAAAGTAAAATTGTAGGGCTCCCCTGGTGGCGCAGTGGTTGAGAGTCCACGTGCCGACACAGGGGACGTGGGTTCGTGCCCCGGTCCGGGAAGATCCCACATGCCGCGGAGCGGCTGGGCCCGTGAGCCATGGCCGCTGAGCCTGCACGTCCGGAGCCTGTGCTCCGCAACAGGAGAGGCCACAACAGTGAGAGGCCCGCGTACCACAAAAAAAACAAAAAAAAAAATTGTAAAGAGAGGGCGAATTAGCCATTATTTTCCAGAGAAACCTTTATATGTATTGGGAATTCTTTATATGCTTTTTACTTTTATAGACATATACACTATACACTACAACTTTAAAAGTTATACACATGTAAGTTAAAAAAGATTTTTGTTCATACTTATGTGTATTCCTTGAAGTTAAATTTTTATCCTAACATATCGTGTGTATCATTTCATGTCAAGGTAGAATTACGCATCATTTTAGTGGCCCATGATTTGTGTCGTTAAATACAGAACTACGTCATAAGAGTTTTGGCTATATTGGGAAGAAGGCACTTTTAGGAATGGAGATGTTTACATATAAGAGTATTCCTTTTGTACTGTGATTTATATAACTAGTCATTTGTTTTTTTTGTTGTTATTTTAATTTATTTAATTAATTTATTTATTTTGGCCTCACTGTGCAGCATGTGGGATCTTAGTTCACTGACCAGGGATCAAACCCACACCCTCTTCATGGGAGCGTGGAGTCTTAACCACTGGATCACGAGGGAAGTCCCTATAACTAGTCCTTTGTTGATGGGTATTTGTGTTTTTTCTCTATTCTTGCTTTTATAAATAATACTGTGATTAACAGCTATATCTTTTTGATCTTTGTTATCTTGGTAATTTCTTCATGATGATTCTTAAATAACTGATTAACATTTATCCATCTATTCAATGAAAACAGAGCGGTAGAATACATATGGCTTTTAAAAAGCAAATAATATAGAAAGGGTTATTATGAAAAGAAACAACCCCTTGCCTACTCTTCACCTTCTGGTTTTACCTGTCAGAGGCAGCCGCTTTTTACTAGTTTTGCTTTTAGTTCCTCTGGCATTACCTCTGTATCTGTAAGTAAAATACTTTTTTTTAACCATTGTTTGATTTGTCGTTATCAATTGACTCTGCTTTGATAGGTGGTGTTTCAGTTCTTTCACAGTCCTCCTTTCTCTTCTATGTTTCCTCTTCATATAGTTAGATTCTTGGTCCCCTAACAAATAACTAAGCAAATTTTTAGAACAATTTGGACACTTGATGAATCAAATCGTACTCAAAGGTGAAACAGAACAGTGTTGTTTGTTTATAAATTCTGTTTCCTTCTTAACTCTTGCTTTGTGATCTCTGCTCTTTTTTCATCTGATTTTTTTTTCCAGTTTTACTGGTAAGAGAATTTATATTGTCAACTCTTACATTAAAGGAGAATGATAATCTCCATGAATCTTTCTTGTGAGATTCTCCAGAGCTCCCATGTGGCCTGTAAATAAAAGAGACTAAGTCTTAGGGAAACCATTTCTGTACCTAATCCAAATGTAGAGTTTTAGGTATGGTGTCAGTCTTGTCTCAGGTTTTTTCCTTTGTACTGTCTGAACCTGAATGATATTAAGAATATTAAAAATCTAGTTCTAAAGAGGATGGGGGTTCCTTTTGGAATCAGTAATCCTTTCCTTAAAGAATATATGAGAGGACAGGAATTTATTTTATTATGCAGTCAATGTATTAGTTATTCTTTTAGTCAGTGATTCAGTGTTACATTTTAATTTTGTTTTGTTTTTGATGGGGTTTCATGATCTGCTCTTAGTTCTCCTGTACTTTTTGCTAATTTGTTTTTGTGGGCATATCAACAGAACAGATATAAGTGAATTAAAGAGCTTTGTTACCTCATGCTTATGCCTCAGCTGCTGAAATCTCTGATGTTATAACTAATGGAAAATGACCTAAAACTCATTTATTTCATCTTAATTTAATACGTTTATATTCTAAGAATAATTATCTATCTTGCACATATATAAATACAAACTCATGATATCCATGTTTAAAGATGCCCTAGGGCTTCCCTGGTGGTGCAGTGGTTGAGAGTCCGCCTGCCGATGCAGGGGACACGGGTTCATGACCCGGTCCGGGAAGATCCCACGTGCCGCGGAGCGGCTGGGCCCGTGAGCCATGGCCGCTGAGCCTGTGCGTCCGGAGCCTGTGCTCCGCAACGGGAGGGGCCAAAATGGTGAGAGGCCCGCGTACCGCAAAAAACAAAAAAAAAAAAAACAAAAGATGCCCTAGATATCAAGTTAAACTGTATATTTTAAAAATAAGTTGTATGTTCCTATAAAGGTCTTCATGAACCTCATGTTTAATTTGTAAGTAGAAATATTAGTAGCTTCCAATTTTTGTGTATCATGCACTATCTTAGGTACTCTCCAAAGTGTATCTGTAGTCTTTCATTACATGCCTCTTAAGATTTCCTTATTTTTTTTACAAGGTTAGGAAGTGAAACTCTGAGTTCTTTGCCCATAGTAACACAACTATTAAATGATAGAGCTGAAGTGAGGTATGGTCATGTTTTCTCCTACTGTATTTTCAGTGCCTCAGTTTCTAACATATGGAAGAAGAATAGATAAAACCAAATGAATAGTAACTAAGATAGAAATTTTGAACATACAGTTTGCTATTGTGTCACCAAAGCCAATCATGTGAAGTTCAGGTTAGGTGAATAGGATAAAATACTTCTAGATCTGCCATGTCTTTTCCTAGTCAGACGTGAATCTTCATAAGTTGCCTGTTGATGCCTTTGGATATTGTGATGTATTGCATGTAGAAACCATAAGTTGTCTCTGCAGCTCTTGATTAACGTTGTTATTTCTCATATTGGTCCTTTGAAATTGATTCCCATATGAAAATCATCTTCTTTCCCATTACTACTCAGTTTGCTTCCTCAGCTCTAGATTCTATCTCTCTCTCTCATCTTGAGACAACATTTGAATATCATGTAATTCACCCATTTAAATGTACAGTTACTGGATCTTAGCATATTCAGAGCTGTATAGCCCTCACCAAAATCAATTTTGGGACATTTTCATTACCCCAAAAAGAAACCTGGTGTCCCTTATTAACCCATTACTCCCCAGTCACCCGGCTCTAGGCAACCACTAATCTACTTTCTGTTTCTGATAGATTTGCCCATTCTGAACATTTCATATAAGTGGAATCATATAATATCTGGTCCTTTTGATGACTGACTTCTCTTAGCATAATGTTTTTGTGCCTGAATAGTATCTATTGTGTGGATATACCTTATTTATCTCTTCATCAGTTTAATAGATACTTGCATCATTTCCACTTTTTGGGTATTTTGAATAAGGAACGTTTGTATACAGATATTTTTGGTGGACATTCTAGCCTCTCTTTTATCCTTATAATATAAATGAGGTAAGATTACATAATCATTTAAAAAATCAGTGGCTTCTCTTTGCTGACAGCAAAAAATTAAAATATCTTGGCAAAGAATACGTAGTTTTTCTACAGTCTGGCTATAATCAGGCTACAGTTGTACCAGCTTCATTCCACTTACCTCTCTTTCCCCCAACCCCTTCTAAAGAGAACCCCTTACCTAAAACATGTGGAACATGTTTTACCTTCTTACTCTCTGTACTCAGTACATTTCTTTTAAAAATAATATCTCTAATTCTTGGTCTGAACGCAAGCTTTTTACTTCTCAAGGTGCAACTCAGATTTTACTAAGCCTTCCCCAGTTTCAGACCTAGTTACTTCTGGTTTTTAATCAATTCTTTAAATACATATCCTTATAGGATTTATCACATGATTTGTTTCTTTACTCACTGTGATTTTCTTTCTGTTGGAACTCCTAAGGACAAGGTTAAAGCTTAATATAGTGCCTGACAGAGCACTGATGCTTGGTCAGTGCTGACTGTATGTCAGAGGAGGTAAAATTAGGAATCATATCAAACTGGTTTGTATTATGGTTATCTGTCCTGTCCTTTATATTCTGTCCTAACATTAGCAGACCCATTATTAAACAAAACAAAACAACTTTTGTTATATGTCAATTATACCTCAGTTAAAAAAAATAATTAACCAGTCTAAAAAAATATCTGTTTTGGGCCGCCTTCTGTGTGGTGCTAGGTCTGTATTGATCCTAGGACTGCTGAAATTAGGTTGATTGTCTTTCAGTCACCTTCTGTCTTTAAAATTCTGAGATTCTCACTTTGGTTTAGTTTTAGTTTAGGACATTACTGATTCATCTTATGATAATCTTGTTTGTTCTTTTATAATTCTGAGCAGAGAAATTAGCCATATGGATTCCATTGAAAGGGTGAGCACTGTCTTGAATATGCAACAATTAACACTGACCAAATAGATCCAGAAAAAAATTTAGCTTTGGTTTTTGCCCCTGGTTTATAAATTCAAACTTTTTCATATTTTCATTTGCTAGTTTTCAGAATTAGCTTAGAGACTACCTGAAACTTTGATATGAACCTACTTCTAAATTTATCTTCTCTAGCCCTGACTCCTCTTCTGAGCTTAGATTCAGATATTGAACTGGCTACTTATCACTTCCATTTGGATATCTAATAGGCATATATTGCTTTTGATTACCCTTTCCCCTAAATCTGCTCTCCCTATCTCACATGAATATCTCCCCCCACTGAATATTTCAAGCCATAAACCTAAAAGCCATCCTGTATTTCCATAATAGTTATCACTTTAAAATATATATTTAAAAGATTATTAAATCTGTTACGATTATCTTATTACCTTCAGCTAGGATGTAAACTCCATGAAGACAGAGATTTTAGAGTCTTATTCACCTAATTTTGTATCCCATGTACCAGTGCATAGCATACAATTTGTTCTCAATAAATGTATATTAAATAAGTCAATCAGTCAATCCTCATTCCCTTCTGTCCCTTCCGTTCAGTCAAATCGGTAGCAGTTCTGTTTGGCTCTGCCTCTAATATACAACCCAAATTGGTCCACTTCTTTTCATCTTTATTTTTACTGTTCTAAGCTATCATCAGTTTTGGCCCAGCTTATTGTGATAGCTTTTAAATGAATCTGTTTCCATTCTTATACTCTTTAATTCTTTCTTTTCACAAAGCAACCAAAATGATCTTTGGAAAACATCAGATCTGGTCATGCTCCTGCTTAAAATTTCCAGTAGTGGGACTTCCCTGGTGGTCCAGTGGTAAGAATCCGCCTTCCAATGCGGAGGATGTGGATTCGATCCCTGGTCGGGGAACTAAGATCCCACATGCCGTGGGGCAACTAAGCCTGCGTGCCGCAACTAATGAGGCTTTACATGCCACCACTAGAGAAGACCGTGCGCTGCAATGAAGACCCAGCGCAGCCAAAAAGAAAAAAAAAAGAAAAATTTCCATTAGCTTTCTATTCCACTTAGAATAATATCCCAAGTCCTTACCATGCCTACAAGCCCTTAAGTAATATTGCCTCTGCTGCCATCTCCTTTTAGCCTCATGATGGGGGGACTACCCCAGATCCCCTACTTGTAACAGTTTAATCACTCCCATTTCTTGACCTTGTCAAGATCTCGGGGTCTTATATTATACCTGTTGTTTCTGTGCCATGTGAGGCCTTTTCCGAGTTTTTGTTATTACTATGTAACAAATCACCACAGAATTAACAGCTTAAAATAGCACCCATTTATTACTTCACAGATTCTGTGCTGGGCTAGCAGGGTCCTCTGCTCAGGACCATGCTGAAATTAAAGTGTTGGCAAGGACTGGAATCTCATGTAAGGCTTGGGGTTCACTTCCATACACATTAGGATAGTTGGAAGAATTTATTTCCTTGTAGTTGTTGGACTGAGGTCCCTGTTTTCTTGCTGGCTGTTGGCTAGGGATTGCTCTCAGCTCCTTTGGGTCCTTGCTGTGTGGTCCTTGCATAACCTGTAAGTCAGCTTAGTCTTTAAGAAGGCAGGAGAGGGGCTTCCCTGGTGGCGCAGTGGTTGAGAATCTGCCTGCCAATATAGGGGACACGGGTTTGAGCCCTGGTCCGGGAAGATCCCACATGCCGTGGAGCAGCTGGGCCCGTGTGCCACAACTACAGAGCCTGCGTGTCTGGAGCCTGTGCTCCGCAATAAGAGAGGCCACGATAGTGAGAGGCCCGCGCACCGCGATTAAGAGTGGCCTCCGCTTGCCGCAATTAGAGAAAGCCCTCGCACAGAAACAAAGACCCAACACAGCCAAAAATAAATATAAAAAATAAATTAAAGAAAAAAAAAGAAAAAGAAAACAGGAGAGTACCTCTCTGATTCACTGCGTTTTAAAGAGCTCACCTAGTAAGTTCATACCCACCCAGGATAATCTCTTTCTTGATTAACTTGAAGTCAACTGTGTAGTTACCTAGTCATAGGAGTGATATTCCATCATATTCACTGGTATATTAAGGGGAAGGAATTATACAGGGTACGTACACCAGAGACAGGAATATTGAGAACCATTTTAGAATTCTGCTTGCGACAATTTGTCCTCTGGCCCCGAAGGATTCACACTTGGTGTGCTGTTTGTTACCTCTTATACCTAGACATGTTTGGAGGCCAGGTGTTTTTTTGTTTTTTGTTTTTTTTGCAGTAGGTGGGCCTCTCACTGTTGTGGCCTCTCCCGTCGCGGAGCACAGGCTCCGGACGCGCACGCTCAGCGGCCATGGCTCACGGGCCCAGCCGCTCCGCGGCATGTGGGATCCTCCCAGACCGGGGCACGAACCCGTGTCCCCTGCATCGGCAGCGGACTCTCAACCACTGCACCACCAGGGAAGTCCCAGGTGTTTTTTTCTTAGTTTTATTCTATTGTTACTGATCTGTGGTAGGTACTCAACTGTTAACATTGAAAAAGCAGCTAATCTGCTTTTCTTTCTCTTGTTTCCATTGCCAATTAATAAATATGAAAAGAAACAATCTTCAGAATTGAACCCAGTACTACAGAGTCCATGATAGAACTGATGACTTAAAAAAAAAAAAAAGCACAACATGAGAGTTGCGAGTTAAGTTTTATTTGGGGCAAAAATGCAGACTGCAGTTCGGGAGACAGCATTTCAGATAGTTCTGAGAGACTGCTCCAGAGAGGTGATGGCGGGAGCCAGGTAATATAGAAGTTTTGTAACAAAGGGCAGATAGTCTGAAAGTCAAAAGATTATTGTTAATTAAAGAAAACCAGATATCTCAAGTTAAGGAATTTAGCGCTTTTCTATGTATGGGAGGATGCAAGAGACTGGGCTCACTGAAATCATTCCTTTGGTATGCACCTCAGCTTTCTGGGGCCAGTAAACTGTGTTTTCACATCCTGAGTTTCCTCAGGGCTCATGGTAGGGAGTGGTTACAGTCTGATGGCTGCTAGGTGGCAAGTATATATATATATATATATATATTTAAATATTTATTTATTTATTTGGCTGCATTGGGTATTGGTTTGCAGCACGTGGGATCTTGGGTGTAACGTGTGGGATCTTTCGTTGTGGTGCATGGGCTCTTCGTAGCGGCACATGTGCTTCTCGCTAGTTGTGGTGAGCAGGCTCCAGAGCTCGCGGGCTTGGTAGTTGCGGCGCAAGGGTCCTCTCTTTCTCTCTCTCTCTCTCTTTTTAAAAAAAGATTTATTTCTTTATTTTATTTGGTTGCGCTGGGTCTTAGTTGCGGCAGGCAGCCTCCTTAGTTGTGGCATTCGGACTCTTGGTTGTGGCATGCATGTGGGATCTAGTGCCTTGACCAGGGATCGAAGCTGAGCCCCCTGCATTGGGAGTGCAGAGTCTTATCCACTGTGCCACCAGGGAAGTCCCATGAGGGCTCTCTTAGTTGTGGCTCATGGGCTCTAGAGTGCGTGAGCTCAGTAGTTGTGGCACTCTGACTATCGTAGTTGTGGGCCACAGGCTCTAGATCGCGCTAGCTCAGTAGGTTGTGGTGTGCGGGTTTAGTTGCCCCGTGGCATGTGGGATCTTAGTTCCCTGACCAGGGCTCGAACCCGCATCTACTGCATTGGAAGGGGGATTCTTAACCACTGGATCACCAAGGAAGTCCCGGCAGGTAGTCTTTTCAGCGCTGAGTTTCCTCAGGGCTCACCAGCTCACATTGGAGGGCTGCAGATGTTGATGACTGTGACATCCTTTGTTTAAATATTACATTTATCAGAACTGTCCATGATAGCATCTGTTTGCTTGAGTATTTAAGTATTACTGGAATCATGAAATTGCCTTTTTTTTAAATGTGAAAAACAACTTGAATATCTGAAGTTCCATATGGTTCAACCTAATAAGTGTAGCTAAGAGTAGAACAAAGAGGAAAGTCACTTACTTTCTCTTTTTCTTGGTTATGGGAGGGGATTGGCAGTGATAATGTCAGAGAGACTTTGAAAAATGTCATGATACGTAGTAAAATTTTCTAGTATCCACTGTAATGTTCCTTTTTAGTTGACTAAACCAGCTTCTATTTATTTCCCAATATCTGTAATTAAAAATATCTCTAGATATTGGGAAATAAATGACCTGAACAAGAACTAGGATGATATACATGAAAAACTAATCAGAAGGAGAAACTGCTTATCCATTCAGCTGCTAGAGGATCTCATACAGTATTGAAATTAACCAAGTAATAAAAGCTCTGGAATCTTTCCAGTCTACGAGAAATTGAACTTGGTCATTTCCATGTGGGAGTTGCAGCTGTTGGAATGCTTTTATTTACTTTATTTTTATTTTTTTGCGGTACGCGGGCCTCTCACTGCTGTGGCCTCTCCCGCTGCGGAGCACAGCCTCCAGACGCGCAGGCTCAGCGGCCATGGCTCACGGGCCCAGCCGCTCCGCAGCATGTGGGATCTTCCCGGACCCGGGCACGAACCCGTGTCCCCTGCATCGGCAGGCGGACTCTCAACCACTGCGCCATCAGGGAAGCCCTGGAACGCTTTTAGATGACTTCACTAAATAAACTTCATCTTGGGCTAAAAAGTTAAGGGGTGGCTTCTCAGACATAAACCATGTGCCCTTTTAACCTTTATATTAATCATTTTTTGCTGAAAACATTAATATTTCTTGATAGGAATCCTTTGTAATTCTTTTAATAAAGATTTAATTATTGTGTGTTTTTAAGTGCTATGTTTTTATTGCATATATTGTGAAATATATGCATATATTATGTAGATGCAATGAATAAAGATATACTACTTTATATATGTGTATATAACGTTTAACAATATATCTGTATTCATTCAATGACTCTTTGTCTAGAATTCAGTCACAGGCCTATACGTGAGTACTTCCTTTAAACAAAGTTTATTCTCTCTAGATTTGCTGATTGGAATATTCTGAATAAATTCATCAGTGCTTTACTGTTCTCATTTTTTTTCTTTACCCTATTACTTCTGTTGGTACATAAAGTGGCAGAGGTGGAAGAACACCATGGCGGTGTGTAAGACATTCAGAGGAAATGTGCATGCCTGCTTATTGTATAATAAAGATAATGTCTCTTTCTGGAGCAAAAGGCAGCATGCTTACTGCCCATTATAAAAGATTCAAGTTCCTAAGTGCAGTGTTCTTTCAGGTAATGCAAGTCACCATATGTGCACTTGTCACCTGGCCCTCTTTGTGTTGCCCTGGGACTCAGGTTCAAAGTGTGGCGCAAAAATGCTCCTACTCTGGCTACTGCTGTTGTTGAAAGTAATAAATAGTCCTTTGTTTTGTCAAAAAGAAAAAACAAACCCAGAAAGTTCATATTTGGTGATGATCATGAGGTGCCCCTAGAGCCAGATTCACACACTGGCTGCCTGTGTACTTTTTTTTTAATGCCTGTGTACTTAATCTATAGATGTGCTTTATTTGGCTTGTACAGTGTTTTGGAGGTCAGGAAAATTTCATGTAAAAATCTTTCTTTTTAGTTTTTCTTGAAAACTTGGAAGCTACTGCATGGCTTATTTGGAATTCCTGAATGGCAGCACTTGGCTACAGCTGAGTATCTGAGTATCTACTGCCCTATGGGGGATGGGTATTCTGTCCAGTTCTCCATAGTCCCTACTTCCTGTTGCTTAAACCTGGCCATTTCCCCCCCACATCTGTTTCCCACATGGTATTTTCATTGCTCTGGGGTCATGAGAGAATGATCATGTTCAGGAAACTTTCATTTTTAAATTACTATTATTTGAAAACTGTAGTTTATGTATTATAGCCTTTAATTGACCAGAATATTTTTTCAAATCAGGAAATTTAGTGCTGAATAAAGCAACTTTAAAAAAAATTATTATTATTTATTTTATTTATTTTTGGCTGTGTGGGGGTCTTCATTGCTGCTCGTGGGCTTTCTCTAGTTGGCATCGAGCGGCGGCTACTCTTCATTGTGGTGCGTGGGCTTCTCATTGCGGTGGCTTCTCTTGTTGCGGAGCATGAGTTCTAGGGCGCCTGGGCTTCAGTAGTTGTGGTGCACAGACTCAGTAGTTGTGGCTCTTGGGCTCTATAGCGCAGGTTCAGTAGTTGTGGTGCACGAGTTTAGTTGCTCCGCAGCATGTGGGATCTTCCCGGACCAGGGCTCAAACCCATGTGCCCTGCATTGGCAGGCGGATTCTTAACCACTGTGCCAATAAGGAGGCCCTCAACTTTATGCTTACTGACTCATCTTAGTTTCCATGGCCTTTATGGTTTAGCTTTAAACTCTCAAAAGATTCTTCAAGTTACATTTGGTCAGCAACCACAAAGTATCATTGATTTTATAGGAGATGATTTTAGGTAGAACTCTTTTTTTTTTTTTTTGCTGTACGTGGGCCTCTCACTGCTGTGGCCTCTCCCGTTGCGGAGCGCAGGCTCAGTGGCCATGGCTCACAGGCCCAGCCGCTCCGCGGCATGTGGGATCTTCCCAGACTGGGGCACGAACCCGTGTCCCCCGCATTGGCATGTGGACTCGCAACCACCGTGCCACCAGGGAGGCCCCTAGGTAGAACTCTTGAATGAAAATTTACTAGCTAGCTGAAGTTTCCACCAAGATAAAATTTTAGAGGTTTTCTTTTAATTTATTTTCTTTTCATAATCTTACTCCTTGTAGAACAGCAGTATAACTAGTACCAGTGTAACTAGTATTTTACCCCAGGTCCTAAGTAATTTGCTTGTTTTGGTCTGTAAGCTGTTTTAGGGAGTGGAAGAGGATTTTAACATTCGTGCAAAGAAGTGCATAAAACATAAAAGTAGAGTTTAACAAATAATTTTAAAGCAAAATCTATGTCTCACCCCTCAGGTGTCAAAAAATAAAACATAATGTGGCCTTACCTGATCTTAACTCCTTGTCTTCCCAATATATCTGCCTTAAAAAAAAATTCCTGCTCTTATTTACAGTGTTGCCATCCATTTACGCATTTCTAAATTAGTATAGTCAAGTTTTGTTTGTTTTGGAACTTTTTTGGAATCATACTCTGTAGTCTTCTGTGTTCTCTTTCACTCAGTATCATTAATGAGTGTCATTCAAGTTGTGATGTGTTGCTGTAGTTTTAAATTTGATGTCCACATAGGAAAATATTTCATTATTGATCCATTCTCCTGCTAATGAATGGCTGTGTTATTTCCAGTTTTTGGTAGTAAGAACAATGCAACTATGGACATTTTTGTACACGTACCTTGGTGCACATTTTCCTGTTTCTCGCAAATGTATACCTAGGAAGAGCTAGGTTATAGGGTATACTTGTTTTCAAGGTTACTAACTAATGCCAAATTCTTTCCCAAAGAGCTTATACCAATTTACATTTCCACCAGCATATGAATGAGAATTCTGGATGCTCTACATTATTGCCAATGTAAAACTATAATAGCCATAAAAAGTAAATGTTTCTTGGGCATATAATCTTTTAAAATTAAAATACAGGACACACACACACACACACACACACACACACACACTCTCTGCATACCGCAAAACGTTTAATTTTGCTTAAGATGAATATTACATAAAAGACAAAAATATTCTAGCTTTGGAGGTGGTTAAGTAGTTACTATAATTACCTACTTTATACTTCTACTCCCAGCCTCCATAATTGAGACGGTACTAGTAATAAATAATGGGAAAACATGTTTTTTTCCCCTTTACATGAGAACCTCTTGTCACTGCCTTCAAAGGACATGGATTATAACAGTATGATCTGAAATGGTATAAGTTAGCCAGAGAGGAGAAGAAACTGTAGCCAGAGACTAGGAAATTCAATAATCATTCATCTAGGAATATTTTGAAAGAAGATATTCAAAGTTTCATGTAACTTTGAATTTTATCCTCAACAACTTCATTAGACCTTGTGCCATTTCCTTGGGATAGGGTTGTGTTACCTACTTATATTTTGTATAATTTCTAATTGAAGATGGTATACCTTTTTCCTGGGCAAAGATAGTAAACTCTATACTACACTAAAAGCAAACATGTACATAATGCAGTATGACACTTGTAATAGGTGGTCTTTTTGAATTAAATAGATCACGGTGAAGGCCAGAGATTTATTGCATGTAGTAGCTTTTTTGGGGAGAATTTTTAAGAATGACATGATTCTCCTATTATTTTGATACAGATTTATTTTCTTTGGTTTGCTTTTATTAGTAGAAACCTCCAAATTTGGGAGGGAATACTCTACTAGAATATACAATACCAAAGGATTCCTGCAATTTGCCTACCCCTTTAGGAACAGCAGAGAATGCATACTTCAGGGATATTTGCCTATGAAGGTTGTTTTTCACTGGTGCTTGCTTTAAGGAAAATTTTAATATGAGCAGTAGCGTGTGCTTTGGCTAAATGCCTTTTCTCCTTTTGTCAAACATCTGTATTTCATGGGGTGATAACAATATTCTAAAAAGTGCACTTAAGCAGTTTTCAGGGAAACATGAACACTAATCTTTTTTTTTTAATATTTGTGTATTTATTTTTTTATCTTTGGCTGTGTCGGGTCTTAGTTGTGGCACGCGGGATCTTCGTTGTGGCATACGGGATCTTTTGTTGCAGCACGCAAGCTCTTCCTTGCGGTGCACGGGCTTCTCTCTAGTTATGTATGGCGCATGGGCTCCAGAGCCTGTAGGCTCTGTAGTTTGTGGCACGTGGGCACTGAACACTAATCTTTATCTGAAATCATTGATTTAGTTATTCTGGTCTTTGTCAGTAGAACATAGAAGAATCTCTTTGTAGTTCTAAAGGGTGTATCTTTTCTTTTTTACTCTTGATTATTTCACATATTCATTTCAGTTGGTGGCAGTTCACATCTGTGTATTTTTTATGTCTTCAGTTATGTTACTTTATTTTCTCATTATTTGCTATTTTTACCCTTTTTTGCTCTCATATATTTAAGTTCTTAGTTTTTAAGGTAAGATTATTTCTTCAGGGTATGTATTCCAAAATGGAATCATTCTTTGGGTGTGGTTTTAAGGCAGCTGTGATGCATTGCTCTGTAGTTTTGGGGACATGGTAAACACATTCACAGTATCCTGTCTACGTCCTGTTTCCTTAGATCCTTGGCAATATTGGGGTGAAGTTTTTTAAAAAAAACTTATTGTGTTATTTGTGATATGCATGTAGTAATATATTTTATTTATTTTTAAATTTTATTGAAGGATAGTTGATTTATAATGTATTAATTTCTGCTGTATAGCAAAGTGATTCAGTTATACATATACATTCTTTTTCATATTCTTTTCCATTGTGGTTTATTACAACAGGATATTGAATATGCTTCCCTGTGCCATATAGTAGGACCTTGTTTATCCATTCTATATATAATAATTCGCATCTGCTAACCCCAAACTCCTACTCCATCCCTCCCCAACCCCCCTCCCTCTTGGCAACCACAAGTCAGTTTATATCTGTGAGTCTGTTTCTCTTTCATAGATATGTTCATTTGTGTTGTATTTTAGGTTCCGCATATAAGTGATATCATATTGTATTTGTCTTTCTCTTTCTGACTTACTTCACTTAGTATGATAGTCTCTGGGTTCGTCCGTGTTGCTGCAAATGGCATTATTTCATTCTTTTTAATGGCTGAGTAATATTCTATTGTGTGTGTGTGTGTGTGTGTGTGTGTGTGTGTGTGTGTACCACATCTTCTTTATTTCCATGTCTTGGCTGTAGTAAATAGTGCTGCTATGAACATAGGGGGTGCACGTATTTTTTTGAATTATAGTTTTATCTGGGTATATTCCCAGGAATGGGATTGCTGGATCATATGGCAACTCTATTTTTAGTTTCTGAAGGAACTTACATACTTATTTCCATAGTGGCTGCACCAGTTTACATTCCCAGCAACAGTGTAGGAAGGTTCCCTTTTCTCCACACCCCCTCCAGCATTTGTTATTTGTAGACTTTTTAATGATGACTATTCTGACTGGTGTGAGGTGATACCTCATTGTAGTTTTGGTTTGCATTTCTCTAATAATGAGCAACGTTGAGCATCTTTCCATGTGCCTATGAGCCATCTGTATGTTTTCTTTGGAAAAATGTCTATTTAGGTCTTATACCCACTTTTCAATTTTTTTTTTTTTTGTTATTGAGTTGTATGAGCTGTTTTTATATTTTGGAAATTAAGCCCTTGTTGGTTGCATCATTTGCAAATATTTTCTCCCAGTCTGTAGGTTATCCATTTTGTTTATGGTTTCCTTTGTTGTGCAAAAACTTATAAGTTTTATTATATCCCATTTGTTAATTTTTGCTTTTATTTCTATTGCCTTTGGTGGACTGACCTAAGAAAACATTGGTATGGTTTATGGCAGAAAATGTTTTGCTTGTGTTCTCTTCTAGGAGTTTTGTGATGTTGTGTCTTATATTTAAGTCTTTAAGCCATTTTGAGTTTATTTTTGTGTATGGTATGAGGGTGTGTTCTAACTTCATTGATTTACATGCGGCTGTTCAACTTTCCAACACCACTCTTGCTAAAGAGACTGTCTTTTCTCCATTGTATATTCTTGTCCCCTTTGTTGAAGATTAACTGACCATAGGTGTGTGAGTTTATTTCTGGCTCTCTATTCTGTTCCATTCGTCCATATATCAGTTTTTTGTTCCAGTACCACACTGTTTTGATTACTGTAGCTTTGTAGTGTTGTCCGAAGTCCCGAGGGTTATGCCTTCTGCTTTGTTCTTTTTCCTCAGGGTTGCTTTGGCACTTCTGGGTCTTTTATGGTTCCATATAAATTTTAGGATTATTTGTTTTAGTTATGTGAAAAGTGTCATGGGTAGTTTGATAGGGATCAAACTAAGTCTGTAGATCACTTTGGGTAGTATGGCCATGTAATAGTATCTTTTAATATTAATTTATTCTTAATAGCAATTTGAAAAACATTTTTCCATATTATGATTTTTTTGCCCTGGGTAAATTTAATCTTTGATTGTTTTATCAGAATGAATTGGAGAATTGACTTGACATTTTACATAGCTAACTTCTTTCACTTGTTTCATTGTGCAAATTTTTTTCCTAATGTTAAAAATATGTGTCCATTTTGATGCTTTGCTTTAGTAGAATATCAAAATAATTTATTCTAGAGTGTGTGAAACAAGAATATGAATTTATAAAGCCTTGTTGGTGAGAAATTTGCTTGTAAGAACTCTTCATTTCTGGTTATTAATTTTCTAAAGTAGATGTTTAGATAGCATTCTGACTTTTATCCTTTGAAAAATTGCCCTGATGAGATTTATAAATGCTGTAACATTTCATGGTAAACCTCATACCCTTATAAATGTAATTTTCACTCCAAATTGGAAACAAAGTTTTTCAAGGAAATCATAAAGCTATTTAAAAAGCAGGGAAGAAATTAAATACAATTAATTTCAGTTTTAAACTTTGGTCACATTTTAGCATATTCATGTCTCTTACTAGCCTGTAAGCTTTTGACTGTAGTTAGTTCTCCATGAGTCCATTTTATTTCAGCTTTGGGAACAGGTAGCTGAGTCTTTAGGCATTTATTTCTGTTTTAGATAGACGTAATGGATTCTAGGGTTAGATTATCAAGGAGTAGACTTTCTTCAGAGCCTCTGACTGATTGATTGAATTCCAGGAAAATCTAATGTCATTTGGAGACCACTTTCATTTCTCCCTGGGTAGAGTTTTTAACTCTATGGTAGAATCCAGAGGATCTAAGAACTTGGGTAAAATAGCTAATTGACTGTTGAACTATATTAGAAAATAAAAATGATAGGAAAAAAAAGAAACACCTACATGCTTTCTTTTAAGATCTTTGTGTATCTTCTTACAGATCTTTTTAATGTGACATGTATACTTGTGAGTATATTATATATATGCACACATATGTAGATGTAGATACAGATAGAAATATATATACATGTACATGTGCATGTACATGTATATTTAGATGTACTTTTTTAAAAACAAAAATGAGATTATGCTCTATAAGTAACTTTTTTTGGTTCAGGTTTATTGAGGTATAATTTACCTAAAGTAAAATTCACCTTTTTTAGTATACAGTTCTGTTAGTTTTGACAAGCACAAAGAGATGTAATCTGCACTACAGACATGACACAGAACAGTTATGTCATCCCCCCAGAATCTCCCTGTGCCCCTTTCGTAGTTATCCTCTTCCCTTGTAATAATTTATTTCTTTTTCATTCCTTTTACAAAATATCATATAAATGGCATCGTACAGTATGTAGTTTCTAGTCTGGCTTTTTTCATTTAGCATAGTTTTTCCTTTAAGATTTTTAGTTTTAGGTATGTTTCAAGAATCTTTTATCAAATGGATGAAAATATTCATGTCTTTTTTTCTAGGAATTTCATTTGTTCAATTTTGAAATTTTAAGCCTTTAGTCAGTCTGGCACTTACTTTAGTATAAAGTGTGAGACAGATACTTCCGTATTTAAAAAATTAGCTACTTTGGCAATATTTATGAAGATTGAGTTACTAATACTCTTACTAAATTGATTTCCTCACAGGTAACACAAGTAGCGAGACAGCCGGGACCCCCAACCCCTTCCCCTTACTCAGCACATGAAATAAACAAGGGGCATCCAAATCTTGCGGCAACGCCCCCGGGACATGCATCGTCCCCTGGACTCTCTCAAGTAAGAAAAACCTTTTTTTTCCTAAAAGAAATTTCCATGTCAGAGCTGAATTTCTATTTTTCTTTTTTTTAAAAAATTATTTATTTGTTTAGTTATTTTTGGTTGCATTGGGTCTTTGTTGCTGTGCCTGGGCTTTCTCTAGTTGCGGTGAGCGGGGGCTACTCTTCATTGCAGTGCGCGGGCTTCTCATTGCAGTGGCTTCTCTTGCTGTGGAGCATGGGCTCTAGGTGCGCGGGCTTCAGTAGTTGTGGCTCACGGGCTCTAGAGTACAGGCTCAGTAGTTGTGGTACACGGGCTTAGTTGCTGTGCGGCATGTGGGATCTTTCCGGACCAGGGCTGGAACCCGTGTCCCCTGCATTGGCAGGCAGGTTCTTAACCACTGTGCCACCAGGGAAGCCCGAATTTCTATTTTTCTAAAGCAAACTTTTAAGCAAACATACAAAATTACTTGAAGAGTAATTTCTATTTTCTCTTACACATTTTTTAAGACACACCTCCCATGATAGTGACTACTAACAGTTTTACACGTTTCATTTATGGAGTCATTCAAAATAAACTGTCAGTGATACTTAGTTTTCCTTTTTGTTGTTTTAGAAATTAGAGTATGACTCTATAAAGTTCATTAAAAATCTCGTAAAGCACTTGTTTGCCTTTCAACGTGTAATCCGTTAGTCTCCCTTTTCACTTTTTGGTGGAGTGTTGGTGGTTATTTTCTACTTTCGTAAAAGATATGGCTGTCTTTCCCTCTTAGTATTGATCATTTTAGAGGGCTTTTTTGTTTGTTTGGTTTTATAAATAGATTATTGGAATTTGTTAGGCTTAAAATTTTGTTGAACTGTTAAAGAATAGTGAACTCCTTAGTTTATTTCCAAGTAACAGGCACAGGAGACATAAACTGTTTTAAGATATCACTGTGGGTCCCCTGCATTTTAAGCCATTTCCCAAGAAATCTTTCAGCTTGTACCAACTCACCATTACATGCTCATTTGGTCTTCCTTGTGGTTAAGAGTGGGGTAGAGTTAAGAAGTCTCTTACTGGAATGTAGAGAGAGTCAAGCCAATAACCTTGAACCAAGCTGTTTTGAGATTGTCAGTATTTACATGTAAGAAACATTCCTTTTAATAATAAAAATTAATATTATAACATTATTTTCAATTTGGGCTTTTATATTTTAGGCCTTTAAGAGCTCGAATAGTAAGAGGAAGAATTACTGAAAATAATGCTAAAAGCTGGTGGTTATAAGTGTTGATTAATGATAGTTCAAACTATAGAATGTTTGGAGAAGGAATGTACAACTTGCCAAAGCATGATTGAAACAGCGCTATTCAGGAATATGTAAATTAATTTGGGCTTAGCACTATACTTAAACTCGGTCCAAATCATTCTTGTTTAACTTTGAGTTTTAAAAGTAAAATATGTCAAAATGAATTCTTAATTGTTTAGGATGAGTTTCTAGTGTTGGTTTTCATGGCACTGAACAGAACCACCCACGCTATTAATCAGGTATGTTGGTCTGAGTCTCAGGAGGAAAGAAAAACCGTAGTAAGTTGAATAGGGAAAGTTTAATATAAAGGATTATTAAATATAATAAGGGATTGGAGTACAGAGGGATTGGCTAATAAGAAAGAGAACTCTAAATGATATAAAAATTACAAATATAAGGAGTAGCTGCTTCTCCTGGGGCCAAGATGGAGTCCCCATGGAAGAGCCTTCTTCTCCACCCTGTTACCAGAGAGTGCGTGGCTGTGGCATAACCTTATAGTAGAGAAGTCATTGTAGTGTCATACCAGTAGAACGTGCTAGAAATCCTTCTTCTGGAATTTGCTGGAAATTCCTCTTACGGAGTGTTGAGGAAAGCTGGCTTCTCTAGCACCGGTTCCTTTAGCAAAGAGCTGCTGCAGTGCACAATGGCTACAGGCTCCTTACAGCATCTCTGCCACAGGCACTTCAGATAACCTTGAATCTGCTGGATCACAGGTCCCATGTGGTAGAGCAGCTTGTGTTGCAGCCTAAACTTACTGCAGAGCCTCCTTTTGTTCTTTCCCTCAATCAAAATTAGAAACCTCCCAGATGACTTTGTAGGTAGGTCGAGGTGTATCACACTCAAACGTAATGTATGTCCTCTCCAAAATCTAAAAAAGGCCTGTCCAACCTTGTGCCTCTTTATTTCATGCTACTGTTAAGAGACTGCTCCCCCCACCTTGGGCTGAGATCTGGCATGATGTGGTTCTCTGAATGGTAGAGAAGTTGCTGTGGTACCACATGAGTGGAACTTACTAGAAATCCACCCTCTGGAACTTCCCAGAATTCTGCCTTCTAAGGTGCTGAGGGAAAACTCTTCACAGGGCTGTTTCTTCTAGGAGGCACTCTGCTGCAGAATGGCTTCAGAGGGTACCAGGGGTAGCTGTTAGTCACTGGGTACTGCTGGCTGCAGCACATTGTGGCAGAATCCTGACACTGAAGAAGCTGCACCCTGTAGAGCCGCTGGGCACTGGGGAAGTCAGGTTCTGGAGAAGCTGTGTGTTCTGCAGGAGCCTGCTGTGCATGCCCACAGGAACCAGGAAGCAAAACCCTTTCCTCCTGCAATATCTTTACAGTGCCCTCTACTGACAAAGCTCTACATTGTGCCAGATCCATTTTCACTGTACTGGCAGACAAGTTGAATTTTGAGATGAAAGGCAAGCAGTCGATAACTGGCACACAAGGGGAATAGCTTAGTTTTCCATTTCAGATTTGTACTGTTTCCAGTTGTGATTTGACCCTAGCAGTTGGCCCAAAGCCCTTAAGTGTTCTGAAAAACGGTGCTGCTTGCAAATGCATAGTTTGCATTTAAGAAAGGATGATCTAGCAGTGCTCACAGTTGTCAAGCCCACAAATGCCTTTCTGTATGCCATTTTATTAGTTTCTTTTAGAAGTCAGAGTACATGAATTCCAGGGAGAAGGGTCACCAAATATTATCTTGCTTCCCTTCGTAGTCTGTTTTGTTGTCATCTTCCTAATCTGATGGATGAACCCAGTAACTCATATCTGATTTATTACCCCCCCCTTTTATCCCCTGCCTTTCAGAGACAGCCTTATATGGATTCATTTGTCTCCTAACAATATTTTAACATCTGTTTGCAGAGTGAGGAAGTTTTTCTAAATTGGCATACCTGGAAAAATGGGGAGTTCTGTAGGAAACTCAGTCTCCTTAGATTTATATATATTTTAAAATTAATTAATTAATTTTTGGCTGCGTTGGGTCTTCGTTGCTGCGCGTGGGCTTTCTCTAGTTGCGTCGAGTGGGGGCTACTCTTCGTTCAGGTGCGCGGGCTTCTCATTGTGGTGGCTTCTCTTGTTGCAGAGCACGGCCTCTGAGTGCATGGGCTTTGGTAGTTGTGGCTCATGGGCTCTAGAGCGCAGGCTCAGTAGCTGTGGCGCACAGACTTGCTCCGCAGCATGTGGGATCTTCCTGGGCCAGGGCTTGAACCCGTGTCCCCTGCATTGGCAGGCAGATTCTTAACCACTGCGCCACCAGGGAAGTCCCTCCTTAGGTTTAATAGTTGACATGTTTGTAGATCATTATGGAAAGTAGAACCTTCAAAATAGAGGGAAAAGAATTATAGGCTTGGAGACAGACTCCAGGTTCTGGGACTTGGTCTGTCACTTTCTGGTTATATGATGTTGGGTAAATTATTTGATATCTCTAGAACTTGGTTTCTTCTTCTGCTATATAGGAGAGAATTAGAATTGTACCACTCTTTAAGAGGATTGTTATGAAGACTATATAAAATTCTGCCTCAGAACAGGACATGCTAATGCTTTCAATAAGTGACATTTGTTATTTTCGTGCCTACTTGGTTCTCTTCAGGATATTGGTGTGTGTGTGTGTGTGTGTGTGTGTGTGTGTCTAATTTGGCTACCTGTCTGGTATTAGTGTGAAATTTAGAAGCTCTCTCCAGGAGTTTGAGATGTCTTCCAGGTCTTTGCTTATCCCTTCCAGGATAAAAGTAGAGGCCAGGCTTGGTCATTTTCTGTTGGAAATAGTGTGGTTTATTCTTACACACAGAACTATTAGATTCAAATCAACTGCAGAAAAGATTAAAGAAACTTCTTTAACCACATGTCCTTTTTTTTAAAAAATTATTTATTTATTTATGTTTTGGCTGCGTTGGGTCCTCATTGCTGCGTGCCAGCTTTCTCTGTTTGCGGCGAGCGGGGCTAGTCTTCCTTGCGGTGCGCGTGCTCCTCATTGCTGTGGCTTCTCTTGTTGCAGAGCACGGGCTCTAGGCATGCGGGCTTTAGTAGTTGTGACACTCGGGCTCAGTGGTTGTGGCTTGCGGGCTTTAGAGCACAGGCCCAGTAGTTGTGGCGCGCGGGCTTAGTTGCTCCACGGCATGTGGGATCTTCTCGGACCAGGGCTTGAACCCCATGTCCCCTGCATTGGCAGGCGGATTCTTAACCACTGTGCCACCAGGCAAGTCCCATGAAAACATTATGAATTCTATATTTTATACTTAAAATTAGGCAAACTTTGCATTGTTTCATTTTGTGTCTTTTAAAAAATATCACAAGTTTGTTACTTGAATTATCTTAAATTACTTAAGCAAAACAAAAGTGTTTCATGCTTGTTGCTTGATTGTACACATTTGTTTTAACTCAGTTAATTTTCTCATAATGGAGCTAAATTACAAAATAAGGAGTCCAAACTGGCACTGATTATCAGGTTCAGTGTCTAGTCCTTTTCATTTTTCTCTTGGTATCCCTGTCTAAACTCTTAAGCTATGTTCACAGTAATCATTGAGAAGACATGCTCAGAATAATGCCAAAGAAGTGGAGTGGTACATGTTTTCCACCCACTGTTCTTGTTCATTTGGTTCCTCTCTTTTTCTGAGAGATCAACTTGGTCATGTTAAGTAGTGGACTGAGATGGTGATGGTATGTGATCCACTGGTTAGATTCTTTATTGTCTCTGGAAATGCTAAGCAAAGGACTTCTTCACTGAGCAGTAGTTATTGATCATGGCACTTATTTTAACATTACTATTTTCATTATTACAAAAGAATATGATTAAACAACTCATGGTCCCTGCAATCATTTTACTTTATCCAACTTCCAGACTTCGTTTTCCTTTCAGAGGTCTTGTTTTACTAAGGAAAAATACTCACTATTGCCTCACAGTTGTTGATTGATGGATTGTTTCAGACTTTGCAAACTGCTTTATCTTTCTTATTAAGTTAAACAGTGATTTTATTTACTGCAAGCAAGTTTTTATACTTTTTTTGATTTTTAAAATGCCTTTCATGAAGAAAATAAATTCTGAGCTTGGCAACTCTGACGGTCAGTGTTGCTAACCGGGATAAGTAGAGGAGGCTTTGAAAATGTTTTTTACATTTCATTGTTGAAATAGATGAATGTTGACATTCCTTAAAAAAAAGAAAGCAAAGCAAAATTTATTGTTTTTTATACTTGCCTTCTCCCCCATGGAACATATTATGGCTGTCTAAAGCAGTCTTTGAAGTGACTGGTGTTTGGAAGCTGCATTCATGGCACATAAAGATTTGATGTAGCCTCCAGAAACTGCAGTACTGACTGCATTTAGTTGGTCCTGTTGCCAAATCTTCTGTTTTGTTTTCTTCAGTTGATAATATAGGTACGTACTTAAAAATTTATAGCTATTGAAAATTTCATCAGTAAATAGTGTCATTAAGCAGTTTACAAATTAACATGCCTTTACAAGTGTCATTAGTATAAAAATAAGGCTTATAAAAATTTAAATCATTTATATCTGTGGTTTCATCTAATATATGCTAAATAATTGTGGTAAGCTCTTTTCTCTAATTGTTGAGATTTATCTTAATGTGGTCATATTTGATAGAGAATTTTAGCTCTTTTGTCTTTTTTCTTTATCAACAAAAACAGTTGCAACCATATTTATAAAGTAGGACTTCACCAGATGTTTTCCGAATTTCATCTTTTATGCAGTCTTACAGCTTACCATGAAATATGCCTAAGGCATATTTGTTTGATTATGCTTCTCTTTGCATTGCATGTAACTAGAAAAAATTCCCAGTGATTTTCTTTCAAGATATTTGTGGTTAGTTTTTAAGTTTTGTTGTAAGAATGATAGTTAAGTGCAACTATTATTCAGACTTTCCATACCCTAAACACCAAGTTTCAGATTCTGTTTGGGAAATCTATAAGACTAGAACCTATATTTTGAAATATTTAAGTGTGAAGAGTGAAAGTTTTAAAAATGAATTCTACATTAATTCAACACAGTTTTAAAAACCAAAGATGGGACTTCCCTGGTGGCACAGGGGTTAAGAATCCGCCTGCCAGTGCAGGGGCACGGGTTCGATCCCTGGTCTGGGAAGATCCCACGTGTCATGAAGCAGCTAAGCCCGTGTGCCACAACTAATGAGCCTGTGCTATAGAGCCTGTGGGCCACAACTCCTGAGCCCGAGTGCCACAACTACTGAAGCCTGCACACCTAGAGCCCATGCTCTGCCACAAGAGAAGCCACCGCAGTGAGAAGCCCATGCACTGCAACGAAGAGTTGCCTCCGCTCGCCGCAACTAGAGAAAGCCCGTGTGCAGCAACGAAGACCCAGTGCAGCCAAAAATTAATTAATTAATCAATAAGTTAATTAAAAAAAGAAAAAGAATTTTCTAAGAACCAATCTGTAAGAACTGAGTGCTTTCACAAGCATTTTTTTAATTGTCTTTGGTGTAAGCTCAGTTTTTTGTTGATGATGTTGTTTATTTTCATCTCAGTTCTGTCAGGGGGAAAAAGGTTTAGGATTTTATCTGTTTCACGTTTAAGGAGTTATTTCCTCTGGACACGTCCTGGGAGGCGCTTCTTGATTTCTCTAGCTACCACTCATCTGTTTTAATAGGTAGTGCAAAACCTCTTCCAGAGTTTCCCTTGCAGGTTTACCTCTTTACTTCACTTACTTCCCATAGTTTTAGAAGAGAAACTCATTTCAGCTCCACCAGTCTGCTTTTTACCTAGCTGTGACATGATTTTTCAGATTTTTGTGGTTTTGAAAATTGCAGCCTCAGTTCACCTACAGAAATTAGCATGTGCCAGTAAATCAGGGGATGGGAAATAGAACAGAGAATTAGGAAATGGAGTGGTTTGACTATTCAATTCAGAGTGCTTGTGATTTTTCCTGCAAAAATTTGTACTCCAGTTGTCTTAGTTAGCTCAGGCTACCAAAACAAAATACCGTAGACTGAGTGGCTTAAACAACAAACATTTCTCACATTTTTGGATGCTAGGAAGTCCAAGATCAGGTGCTGGCTGACTGATTTGGTTCCTGGTGAGAACTTCCTTCTTGGATTGCAGGAGGCTGCCTTGCCTCCTTACTATGTCCTCATATGGCGGGGGGGGGGGGGGAGAGAGAGAGAGAGAGAGAGAGAGACAAGCAAGCTCTCTGGTGTCTCTTACAAAGGCACTAATTCCATCATGAGGGCCCCACCCCCATGACCTCATCTAAATGTAATTGTCTCCTGAAGTCCCCATCTCCAAATACCATCACATTGTGGGGTTAGGGCTCCAGTTTATGAATTTTTTGCAGGGGGCGAGGGAGGCACCTCCATCCATAGCACCATTTATGTGATTCAGAGAGCTATGGGGGAAGTGGGCAGATAGGACTACTGGGAGAAAGGTCAGCAGAGGGGATAAGTACCATAGACATGTAGAATAGTGTCCTGAGCTTAATCAGACATAGGTAAATGTTCTTATCCAGATTAATTGAGGGGGTGGATTCAATTTGCATGGATGTGGGAGAAGAGAGAGGATGAGCTTAATACAGGCTTATTTGTTTTTATCAGTGATCAAATGAGAAAGTTTACTTGAAGTATAAGAAAGCTAGCATCTTTGGGACTTCCCTGGCGGTCCAACGGTTAGGACTACACACTTTCACTGTTGAGGGCTGGGGTTCAATCCCTGGTCAGGGAACTAAGATCCCACAAACCTCACAGCATGCCTCTCCCCCCACTCCCCCCCAAAAGAGAAAGCTAGCATCTTTATAGAACTAAGAGTCTTGAATTTCAGTGACTCCATACTCAGTGAAAAGCAAACAACACACACATCATGTATAATAGCCTTGTGGTAGGTCATTTTAAATTCTGTCAAAGAAGAGTTAAGGAAAGGTTGTTATATTTAAAACAAGTAGAATTGATTAACTATGAACAAAGAAGATTATAAATTGATTGTTAAGAAAATAAAGTGTTCTAATTTACTTACCAAACTAACGAACTTTTTCCTTAATACATATATTAATTTACTGTCCTTTTTTTCTCAAATTTCCAGTGATGCTGATAATTAAGTAACAGGAAGAGCTAGATCTGATTGTAAAGTTTTCATTGGTTGATGAACCCTCATTTTTTTCCTCTCTGAAGAATGGTAAACTCTCAGGCTACCTGAATTCTCTCACTCTTGTATGGTATCTTTACTGTCTGCCAAGTGTTTTGTTCCATAGGTACCTGAGTAGGTGATATGTAGAAGAAAGAATTTATGTTGCCAATATTTTGTTGTATTTCACTGGCAACATAAATCTCCTTTTCAGTTTCCTGTCAGTGATACTCCATTTTCAGGTACTACTCTATATTACTCAAGACTGTTTATTACTTCAAATTTTATTACTCCTCATCACCATTAAAATTGGCCATCTTCTTTTACAGTTTAGCTCCAAAATTTTGACCTGTTTAGTATAGTTGACAACATGACAGCCTAATTAGCTTAGCAGTACAGCTGTTAAAGTATTGTCAGGAAAAAAAAGAAACGGCACTATTTCAAATAGAGGGGATCTAATACATGAATTTGTTGAACTAGCTGATTGATTCTCAAAGGGACACTGAAGTAATCCAGAGATTAATAACTACAGGAAGCAGCTAACGTCCCTGGAGCTGAGGGAATGAAAAAGGAGACATGGTGGTGTTGTGAGAACCTAGGAGCTTAGAGGAAGTGTCCTTTAGGGCAGCGGTCCCCAACCTTTTTGGCACTAGGGACCAGTTTCGTGGAAGACAGTTGTTCTATGGACCCGTGTGTGGGGGCGGGGGGGTGAGGGGGATGGTTCAGGTGGTAATGCAAGCGATGGAGAGCGGCAGATGAAGCTTCCCTTGCTCGCAGCTCACCTCCTGCTGTGTGGCCCGGTTCCTAAGAAGCAGCGGACCGGTACCAGTCTGCGGCCCGGGTGTTGGGGACCCCTGTTTTAGGGGATTGTTGGTCAAACTTGTCAGAAGGGAGTTTTACTGCAGCTTGGCCGTCAGAAACTCAGTAGGTAAGAGAGCAAGGTGAAGCTAGTACTTTGAATATCAGGTGTGCACACCTGTCTGCTGCTGGATCTCTAAATGGCTTTCAGAGACTAGAGATCTGAATGGAGTTGGTGTCTGGAGCCATACTGACAGGAGGTGAAAGCACCCTTCTACTTACAGGGTGGATTAGAGCTGAAAGACAATAGGTAAGTAATGGGCACAAATAATGGTAAAAGGTTATATAGTTACCTTAATAATAAAGAATAAGCTAGGACCATAAATCCCATGAATTTAAAGGGAAAAGTAAATGTGGTAAAACAACATTGTTGTAACTGTAATAATAATGACATTAAATTCCTCTATTAAATAGTCACTCAGTTTGTCAGAAACTGAAATCTAGATATATGCATTTAAACATGACAGAGATTAAAAACAAAAGCAGGGAAACATTAAAAGGAAAATGCTAATAAAAAGAAAGCAGGTATAAGCAGCCTTTAGAAGTCAACATAGAATGCAAGGCAAAAAACTATATGGGAGAGAGAGAATTCCTACAATATAAAATTTTAATTTCTAGAAGATGTAACTTTACAAATTCTTATATACTTAATAATTGGTTCAGAATATATATGAAGCAAATGTAAACGTTGAAATTGACAAATTCATAATCAGTGTGCGAGATTGACATCTCAGAAAAACGGACAGATTAGTTAGTAACCATATACTAGATCATGGGTTGGCAGACTATGACCCAAGGGCCAAATCTGACCCCTCTCCTGTTTTTGGTAAGTTTTACTAGAATACATCCATACTAATTTATTTATGAAATTCTGCTTTTGTGCTACAATTGACAAGTTGAATAGTTGCTACAGATTTTATGCCCTACAAAGCCTAAGATATTTTCTGTCTGGACCCTTACAGAATAAATTTGCCAGCCCCTGATGTAGATTAGCAAACTAGAAAGACCAGATAGTAAATATTTTGGGGCCAGATGATCTTTTGCTGCTACTGCTTCTTTTTTAACCCTTTAAATATGTAAAACCCTTTCTTAGGTGCTAAGGGCCATCCTTTGCCAACCCCTGATACAGATAAATGACACAGTTAGTAAACTTGTTTTTATATAAATATATATTAGCACAAGAATGTCTATATATTTCAAATATATGTATGAAACAGAAATTTTGTACACAATCAACCAAGATAAAAATAATTGAGGATATCAGTGATTTGAACATCATAATTATTAAACTTTAAAAAAAATAGAGAAGGTGTTTTACCAATTCAAGTTAGAGAAACTATTACAAAGGCTATGAATAATTTGCATGAAATAATAATTAATAAATCTGTTTTAATTTTTCCTCATTCAATTAAGACTGCTTTTTTTTCAGCTACTCAAGGAGTATTTATAAAATTTAATCATGTTAGGCTACAGAGAAAAATGTTACATTCCAATCATATTTATATTTTTTTCTAAATATACTTCTATAGAATTTAGAGCTTAACAACAAAAGAAAGACAAAATCTAAATTATGTTTAAGTTGAAACTCTACAGAATATAATTGCTGTTTTTAAAAAAGCTTATCAGATTTATAATTTATTTTAGTTGAACATAATTATTCATAATATGAATACATATAATTATTCATAATGTTTTTCATAATCTTAAACATAATGTTGGAGTAAAAATAATAACAAAATCAGTTTATTTGGAAATTTAAAAAACCATTGACAGAGATAAAATAGAAAACATCTTTAGAAATGAATGACAAACAGCACTTCATATCAGAATTTGTGCGATGTGCATAAAGTGTTACTTAGAGAAAAATGTGTAGACTTAAAGGCATATATTAGAAGATAGGAAAAGTTGAAAATAACTGGTGATCTCAATGGAAGAGTGTACTGATGAAAAATTAATCAATCTAAGAAAGAAACGGAAAATTTTATTTGAACCAAAATTCAGGATTACAACCCGGGAACAGCATATCTGAAGGCTCTGAGAATTGTTCCACCTGTTAGAAGTCAAGGGACAGTTAATATGGTTTTTTTTTGTTTTTTTTTTTTGCGGTACGCGGGCCTAATATGTTTTTTGAGACAGAGGGCTGGCTGTACATCAAATGCCCTATTACTGACAGTTAAAATAATCCAGAACCTCATCGTGGTGGGTCATGTGACCCCTTACAAGATCAAGAAGGAACGCTGTCTCTTAAGGTGTTGTCTTGTTGATGCTAAGAGAATGTTGCTCTTTATGGCTGATGGGAAAGGTTTGGTGATGCAGATACACAATGCACAGTGAGGGGAGAGAGGAGGCCAAAGGGCAGAGAAGATCTTTTGTTTAAATTTCTCGTCTTGCCATAAAAATATGACTTTTTATTTCACAGCTGTTATGTTGTAATTTAAGGTTTGTAGGTTTTATTTTCATATGTATATGTAGTGTACCTCATTCTGATGTTGTTGACTGTAAACACTAGCTATAAATTGCCACACTGCTTTATCTGTTTTAATACCAGGAATCAAGAGCTTTTATATAGTAGTAACTAACTCTCCTTATAGTATTTCTAGTTTTGAATGGCCAACTTGTGTCTACTGTCATTCAGAATATGCTCCTTTTGATAACAGCAAACTTGATGATGGTGTCAGGAAATTCGTGTGTGTGTGTGTGTGTGTGTGTGTGTGTGTGTGTAAAACATTTGCATGTCATTAGTGATTAGTGATGTTGAGTATCTTTTCATGTGCTTATTGGCAATTTGTATGTATTCTTTGGAGAAAATGTCTGAATCCTTCGCCCATTTTTTAAAAAAATTTATTTTATTTTTGGCTGCATTGGGTCTTCGTTGCTGCGCGCAGGCTTTCTCTAGTTGTGGCGAGCGGGGGCTTCTCTTGTGGAGCACGGGCTCTAGGCGCGCAGGCTTCAATAGTTGTGGCACACGGGCTTAGTTGCTCTGTGGCATGTGGGATCTTCCCGGACCAGGGCTCGAACCTGTGTCCCCTGCATTGGCAGGCGGATTCTTAACCACTGCGCCACCAGGGAAGCCCCGCTCATTTTTTAATTGGATTGGTTTTTTTTTTGCTGTTGAGTAGTAGGAATTCTTTATACATTCTGGATCTCAATTCCTTATCAGATAAATGATTTGCAAATATTTTCTTTCATCAGTTGCCTTTTCACTCTGTTGATAGTGTCCTTTGCACAGAAGTTTTTTATTTTGATGAAGTCTAATTTATGTTTTTTCTCTTGTCTGTGTCTTTGATGACATATTCAAGAAACCATTGCCAAATCAGCAGTTACTTCTTTACACTAAATGCAGTGTAGACTATTGCATTTCTTCTTAGCTTTTAAAATTTTACACACATGGAGATTTTCAGGAAATGGTAGCATGTTTAGAGAAAAATGTATTGAGTTATCAGGAGGACAGGCATGTTTGGAAGGAACGATGGAAATACTTACTAGTAGGTGACAAACAGCTGCCAATAATAACCCCACTGGAGTGAGAAAAATCACTGGAAGTCCAGCTGCCATGTTCAAAAAGACACTGAAAAATTCCAAGGGCTGTTAAGGGTTCAAAGAATGTATCAAGGTTCACTTTGGGAGTTAGAGAAGTTGAATACAAAAGTGGTGACTCAGAAGCCAGCTGGCTTATTTACATAACCATTTGGCAACCTTTAAGAAGGGAGGGAAGTAGCAAAAGGACAGACAGCTGGCCAACAGGCAAAGAAATAAGTATCAAGGACCTGGAAGGCATTATTCTACTATCTTCTCCTTGATTTTGAGTGATTGTGTCTTAACTTCAGCAGCAATGAAATTAGGAAGTATAAAACCAAAGGAGGAAAAACACTGTTGAAGTGCATATTAGAAAAGGGGACTATAAAACTTTGTATAATTCATAGAGAAGATGAAAGCTATCAGAAAGCTGGATGCATACAGAAGGCATCCCTCACCAAATCTTTGTGTTCTGCTTAGTTTGAATTACTCCAAAAAACCTTAAGGAATATAGGTTTCTTGAAGAATGACCATCCCTAGAGGGTCTTTGAAAAAGACAGTCTCGCACTAGAAGCTATTGCTGTAACAAGCTCTAAAAGTAGATCTAATGCTGTAGGAATCAGATGGACAGATTCTCCTAAAAAATATCAACTCTTGAGTAGATAAGGGACAGTGAGTGTATGAGGATCTTGACTGTTGGAAACATTTAGAAATAATTTTAACTAAAAGCTGTCCTTCCTAATATAACTTGAATTATAACAGTGTGAACTAGTATTTACTGTGTACTCCTATTATCAGATTATTATTACAGTAACCCTGTAGATAGTTATGATTATCTGCATTTTGTAGATTGGGAATGTTGAGTGTGAAAAGTGAAATGATTTGCTTCATATACCATAGGTAGCAGTGTTGCAGGAAGGGGGACCCCTTTCAGGGCCCCAGAGGGGGCTCTTGTCTAACGTTCGGAAATGAATTGTCCGAGGAGGCACATGTGCTGACAAAGCAAGAGACTTCATTGGAAACGGGCGCCTGGGCGGAGAGCAGCAGGGTAAGGGAACCCAGGAGAACTGCTCTGGCACGTGGCTCACAGTCTCAGGTTTTATGGTAATGGGGTTAGTTTCCATATTGTCTCTGGCCAGTTATCTTGCTTGGCCCATAGTGCGACTCAGGGTCCTTCCTGGTGCTGTGCGCGTCTCTCAGCCAAGATGGACTCCAGTGAGAAGGATTCTGGGAGGTTGGTTGTCTGCTCCCTCTTTTGCCCCCTCCTGAATTCTCCCAGTTAGTTTTCAGCTGCAGCACCATGTTCTTTATCAGGACCTCCTTTATGAGACAACTCAGGCAGGTGGGCCTGGCCAAGGCAGGTAGTTTCCATCAGCAGTTCCCTAACAGCACCATTTGTAAAGGATCGAGTGTAGATCTCCAGGTCCCAACTCTTGACATTCTTCCTAGCTTTCGCATAATTCATCGTAGTACTTTATTTCAGGTTCGTTTTAGACAAAATAGGCTTTAATAATTTTGGGAATACAGCCACCACTTATAACATTGTTTTTATGAAATAGTATGATGTGATTTTTTAAAAAACATTCAACATGAAACATCTTTGGGGGAACATAAATTTGCAAAGTTGGGCTTTATAAAAATTCAGCCACACAGTATTTAAACTTCTGGTTCTTAAATGTAGAGACACATGTCTAAATCTGAAATTAAAGAATTAGTGGGAGAGGGACTTCCCTGGTGGCGCAGTGGTTAAGAATCCGCCTGCTGCTGCAGGGGACACGGGTTCAAGCCCTGGTCTGGGAAGATCCCACGTGCCGTGGAGCAACTAAGCCTGTGAACCACAACTACTGAGCCTACATTCTAGAGCCTGTGAGCCACAACTACTGAGCTTGCATTCTAAGGCCCGTGAGCCACAACTACTGAGCCTGCATTCCAGAGCCCGTGAGCCACAACTACTAAAGCCCACGCACCTAGAGCCTGTGCTCCGCAGCAAAGAGAAGCCACCACAATGAGAAGCGCTGCAACGAAGAGTAGCCCCCACTCGCCACAACTAGAGAAAGCCCGCGCACAGCAACGAAGACCCAATGCAGCCAAAAAAAAAAAAACAAAACCAAAAAACTAGGGGAGGAGGAGGTGGTCATAACGGGAGCAGCAGAACCTAGAGTGAAGATTATGTCCAGTGTGACAAATGAGGGGAATGGGAACTCTAGCTGAGGATGTTTTAGTTGAGAAGTACAAGAAGAAACTGTCAGGAAACCAGAGAGTAAATAAAAATGAGGCTAATGGGGGGAGGAAAGTAGGAGAAATGATAGTGGTAGTTAGCAGCAGAAGGTACAGGAGATGTGATGAGTAGCAGATACTGACTTTGGCAGCAGAGAACCAGCAGTGCACAGAGTATAGAATACCTTTGGTACCTGGGAATTCAGTGAACCAGGCACTGAATTCTCCTTTAGGCAGGTCAGTACTTTTAGCCCAGTAGCCTTGGGAGAACTGGTACTAGGGTTGGGGAGAGAACTGGCTTTTATTATGCTGTGTAGGGAAGAGCTGAACTTTGAATAGTATAGTTACTATTGTGGGAACACAAGTAACATGTCAGATCTAGGTATATTGTGAAAGCCATCCTATTATATGAGCCCATCGTTGTCTTGTGAAAGGCAAAAAACCGTAGCATTTAAATGTCGAACTTAGTGTAAAGAATAGAAATGGTGGTAAACTTAGTACAATATTTTTCTGTACTAAGATAACGTCACTGCTTAGAAATGGAAAAGAGATCAGTGGCTCTCAATCTTCACTGCCACTAGAATCTTCTGATGCCTGAGTCCCATTCTCCAGAGGTTCTCTGATTGCTTGGGATGAGGCCTAGGTAATTCTGATGTTGAGAACAGAGCTGTGGAACAGGGAACCCACTGCCTAAGTGGGACTTCCTAGGTCTTCTTTGCTGGAAGTGTTTTTCAGTGAAAGGAGCAGAAAGTATCCCCATTTTTTAGACCACATACAAACAAAATGATTTTCTTAACTTAGGGAAAGTGGCTCTGCTGATTGAGAAGCCATTTCTATCTAGTATCTACAGGAAACTGTTAACTTTTTACAGATAATATACTTTACATTACAGTCTGTACTCAAATAGTTTTTACTGTATTGATAATATATACCAGTTAATTTTGAGGATTGAATCAAATTCTCTCCTGACAGGTGTTGTATAATTGACCATTCTAATACAAGCAGAGTATGAGCAGGTGCTTTTGGCTTCAATAGATCAAATCTTTCTGGATTTAAAGCTGCAGTACAGTGTTTTTCAAATTTTTTAAGACAGTAAGAATTTATTCTCCCATGTACAGTGCCTGAATGTAAGAAACTTCCTAAATCTTTGGGATGGAAATGGCTCTACATGAAATTTTCTAAAAGTGTAACTTTGTGGCTGTTTGCAGTGCTTTATTTGGGTAAACAGAAGTTTTTGTCTGGCTGGTGCTCTTAACTGTTTTGTATACTTCAGTAGAGGTTTATTTTACTGGTACAAGCTTAACTAAGCAAGAGCCAAATACTCTATTGCTACATCCTTCGAGAGCTTGTTCTAAGGAAGGCTTATATTGAGGAGGGGTCTGTGAATCTTTTCTCAATGGTACTGTTATCATGAATTAAATAATTAAGATGCAATTCCGAAGCCAGAAAAAGTCTTTTGTGGATATTGTGGCAGGGATTTAGATTTTTAAAAACCAGTTCAGTACTATATTGATATAGAATTTATTGCCTTTTCTGGCAGGTGATCTCATTTTCTGGTCTGAATTTTATCATAATGTAATCCACAAATAAACTTTTGTTTTTAAGAAAAAGTTTATTTATTTGGTTGTGCTGGGTATTAGTTGCAGCAGGTGGGCTCTTTAGTTGTGGCTCACAGGCTCCTTAGTTGTGGCATGTGAACTCTTAGTTGCGGCATGCATGTGGACTCTAGGTCCCTGACCAGGGATCGAACCCAGGCCTCCTGCATTGGGAGCGCGGAGTCTGAACCATTGCGCCACCCAGGAAGTCTCCACAAATAAGCTTTTTTTATTATTATTATTTTTTATTTATTTATTTTTTTTGTGGTACGCGGGCCTCTCATTGTTGTGGCCTCTCCCGTTGTGGAGCACAGGCTCCGGACGCGCACGCTCAGCGGCCATGGCTCACGGGCCCAGCCGCTCCGCGGCATGTGGGATCTTCCCGGACCGGGGCACGAACCCGCGTCCCCTGCATCGGCAGGTGGACTCTCAACCACTGCGCCACCAGGGAAGCCCCACAAATAAGCTTTTTTATAGAGTCATGGTGGTGGTTAGGTACAAAGAAATACTGTCCCTGGTATTTAAAGAAATGTAATGTGAGATGTTAAGGTTCATTTTTGTATTAAATATTTCATTTTACAGAGTATGATGTGAAATCAGTTTACTTGTCAAAATTGTCTCATTTTAAAATTCTATTTATTATGGTAAATATCTCTAGAGTTGGATTGAAGAAAGAGTGGCCTGACAAGTACGGCTATTGAGATGGGTGATGACTGGCATTAAAGTGCACTCCAGCTCGTATAGGGTAGTGCTCATTAAATACCTGTTTCTGAGGTAACAAAGAGTAAGAGTAATTGGATGGTCCTAATTCAGAATAAAACACATATTATGACTTAATGAATGGTTGAGTTGCCTAAAACATTCTTTTAAAAAAGTCCAAAGCCATAATTAAGTAAGAGCAGTATTTGTGTTAGATAACATTTAAAATACAGCCCTTTTAATTTTCTAGCAGCCATGTTTCTGGGGCTGAAAAGAGATTCCTTTCAGAAATGAATAATGTCTCTCCAGGAGTATGTCTTGAAGAGGCCTTGAGAACAGGCCCACAATTGAACTGTGATAAAGTACCAAAAAATATTTTCTATTCATCTACCTTAAAGCAGAGATTGATCATATAGTCTTCACTTTTTTTTTTTTGAGGAAGAGTTCCACTCCCACATCCAAAATATAAGCCGTGGAAAAGAATTCTTAGTTTGCTAGAGTATAAAGACTGCATTATCGAAAGTGAAGTTTGAGAGACCTGGCTGTGAATCCCAGTTCTACCAGTTATTAATTATGAGATCTTGGTAAGTTAAACCTCCTTCCAAGTGGAATTTTGCCATCTAAGTGGAAATAACAATACCTACATCACAGGATGGTATGAGGATTAAATCAAAAAACAGATGCAAAGGCCCTGGCACATGCTGGATGCTTAATAAATGTCCATTGCTTTTCCTATGCTACGGTAGCTTTGCAATATTTACCTTTTTTAAAAAAAAATTTGTTTTTGTCTGTGTTGGATCTTTGTTGCTGCACGCAGGCTTCCTCTAGTTGCAGTGAGTGGGGGCTACTCTTTGTTGCGGTGCACGGCCTTCTCATTGTGGTGGCTTCTCTTGTTGCGGAGCACAGGCTCTAGGCATGCGGGCATTAGTAGTTGTGGCACGCGGCCTCAGTAGTTGTGGTGTGCAGGCTCAGTAGTTGTGGTGCACGGGCTTAGTTGCTCCGTGGCATGTGGGATCTTCCCGGACCAGGGCTTGAACCTGTGTCCCCTGCCTTGCCAGGCGGATTCTTAACCATTGCGCCACCAGGGAAGTCCTAACATTTTTTTTTTTTAAGTTGGGAATTAATTTTAGATAATGAATTCTTATCTACCCTGGCATTGTATTTCAGTATCATACGTTTCTGGGACTTCTTCTAAAATCTTTAATACCAGTTTACAGCTGTATTCATCATTACTGAAATCCTGGCCTTGTTACGTAGGTATTTTAATATTATCACTTAATGTTGTTAAGTGATAATATTAGTTTGACTAATATTAGTTTGACTGTCACTGTATTTATTACCCTAGTAAAATTGTTTAAAAAAAAAACACCTCACACCTCAAGGCAAAGCTGATACATAGAGTGGTTTAGAAATCCCAGGTTAATCACTCAGAAATCCATGGTAATAACCTTGATGCTGTCTAGAAACACAGACAGGTTCACCTGTGAGCTTTTCCAAAAGTCATTCAGCGGTGTGAACTCTCAAGCAAACATTATAGTACACAAAAAGGAAAAATTCTGTTCAGTAGGCACCTCTGTTATTTGCTTCTTTGAGAAGCAGTCCTCATTGTGTTATGATGTATTCGGAAAAAAGTCCAAGTGCTAAAACAGGTTATTAGTTTTTGGTTTAGGTATACCATCTTTTATTTTGCCTCTCACTAATACTTCTCTACAACCTTCTAACTCTTCTTTTGACCATTTGTTCATTGCTCTGTAGAATACTCAGCAAAAGAAATTAAAGGTGACATCTGATCGATGGGTGTTAGTTTTTGATGGTAACTTTTAATATCAATAGATTTCAAGATGAAAGTGTTTGAAAATCATACCAGATATGATGACCTGGAATTTCTGCAAAGCTTATTATTTTTGTGGTGTCTTACTGTAATCAGTATCATAAGACATTTATTTCAACAGCTGAAAGGTTTTTTCTGACTAAATCAAATAAAACAAGAATTGTTCTGCTTCAAGACAAGAATGGGAGAAGGGGTGGAGGAGAGATGGTGTACTATCCATTAGTATTTGGGTAGATTAGTTGTATTTTGTTTTAGCCAAAGCTTGATTCAGATTTATCCCAAATCATCTATTAGAGCCATGCTTTGATTTAGACTTACAATGTGCATTTTAAAAGTTTATCAGATGAGCCATGACATCAGGAATGAACAGTTCTGCCAAAGATTAACTAGTAATAAGACAAACCTAATGAGAATTTGTCTGGGGAGACACTGTTTTTCATCCTTCATGTCTATCATCTTGCTGGAATTTTATGAAAATGAAAAATTATAGGAGATTGAATGATCTGCAGAAAAATGCCTGTGCTATATTCCCAGTGTTATGGCTGACAGAAAAAAATTGGAGCTAATAAGATCTAGTAGTCCATATAGATTTGTTGTGGTAAATAGCATTTATGTAGTTTGATTTCTTCTCAAACCTATTTGTAAAGCAATTTTATTGAATATACTTTTTCCTACTTATCAGTTTTACTGTTACGATGATCTGTTTGAATTAATAGCTAGATTTTCTTAGAAGGCCATTCTTCCCATACATATTTGGGTGCCAGATATTTGTAGAGTGCATACCGTGTGCTAGGCACAAATGGGCTTATTTGGAAAAGACGCCCTCACAGAGTTTAAGCAAGATAGTCTCCTTATAAACTGCCAACTCTGTATTTAAGCCGTTATTTCTCTGAGAAGATTAAATAGTCCAGTTTAGTGACTATGTATTCTAAGCTCCAGAAGAAGCTTATTAGTCCTAGAATCAGGAAAGTTGCCTTCCGCTATTTATTTGCTTATCTGCATATATTTTTATTCCATAGTAGTTGGAGTGCTTGTAGAATCTCTGCTAACATCCTGTTACTGGACCTTCTGGAACGGTCTAGTTATCAGGTTTCTTCCTTAGCACCCTTTCCATGTGCTCACCCACCATCCCTCTGTCTTCTTTCTCTCCAGAAATCCTTTCAAGTAGATATTATTAGTTTTAAAATTTTCTTTAAGGCAGGCTCAGCATTGCTGTGGCCCTTTATTACTCTGTCTAGGTCCTTGACCTATGACCCATGTGTAGCATATGTGTATACTGCTTTCCTTATTGCTATCATCGCTAATTTTCCAGAGCAAATTTCCACACTCTTTAAGGATTTTAGCATTTGGTGCACAATTTACTTTTCCATTTTACTTTCTGCCATTTACCATGAGGATATCTAGCATTCATTTGTTGTCCCATTAGACTGTTGCTGTGGGCTCCTGGATTCATCCTCTGTTTTTCCCTTTTTTCACTTTCCCAGAACAATCTTATATGAACACATATTCAGCAACCCATATGTACATAGTCTAGACCTGCACTGTTCACTATAATAGCACTAGAGTCACCTGTGGCTTTTGAGCACTTGAGACAATTAGTACAAATTGAGATGTGCTATAAAATGTAAAATACAATTGTCTCTTGGTATCTGCATGGGATTGTTTCACAGGACCACCCTCCACAGATAATAGCAAAATCTGCTGATGCTTACTTCTGTTATATAAAATGGTATAGTATTTGCATATAATCTATGCACATCCTTACGTATAAGGCATACTTTGGAGATACTGCAGGTTCAGTTCTGGATCACTGGAATAAAATGAATATCACAATAAAGCAGGTTGCATAAATTTTTTGATTTCTCAGTGCACGTAAAGGTTACGTTTAGGGACTTCCCTGGTGGCTCAGTGGTTAAGAATCCTCCTGCCATTGCAGGGGACACAGGGTCGAGTCCTGATCTGGGAAGATCCCACATGCCACGGAGCAACTAAGCCCTTGTGCCACATCTACTGAGCCTGTGCTGTAGAGCCCGTGAGCCACAACTACTGAGCCCACGTGCCACAACTACTGAAGCCTGGGCGCCTAGAGCCCATGCTCTGCAACAAGAGAAGCCACCGCAATGAGAAGCCCACGCACCACAACGAAGAGTAGCCCCCGCTCACGCAACTAGAAAAAAGCCCGTGTGCAGCAATGAAGACCCAATGCAGCCAAAAATAAAAATAAAAAACGTTATGTTTACACTATACAGTAGTCTTATTAAATGTGCAAAAACATTATGTCTAAAAAAGTGTACATACCTTAATTCAAAAATACTTTATTACTAAAAAGTGTTAACCATTGTCTGACAATGAAGGATTGCCACCGTCAATTTTAATAATATAATAGCCAGTTATTTTACCAGCAAAGGCAGACTTATTCAGGAATAGCCAGAGGAATCCCGATTTGGAAAATGCAGGTCATGGTGTACCACAGGCAAATCCAAAAAACAAGGAAGGGGAACTTGCTTTTGTACGGGAAAAAGGAGAGTTGGGAAGTGCTGTGAGAACCACAGAGTCCATTGGAAGAATCTAGGAGTCCAAAGTATAGAGGCTTCTCATTGGCTGGGCTGTCGTGGAGTGGAGAGATGTTTTCTTCTTTCTGCGGGATAGTAAAGTAGAGGCAGAGTCCTATTGGAGATGGAGGCCTATGGTTCTTCTATTTGGAGCAATTGATGATGCATGGCAGGGCGTGAGAGCTCCTCCCTACAGGTCTGTTCTGACTCCAGTTTTGGCTGAGGTTTCTTTAATTTCACGTTTCCCCTTTTGATCAAGATCTTTCCTCAAAAACATCACTAATCAAGAGTCAGAATTTCCACATGTAGTTGTTTGTTTTTCAGTGCCAGGAAGGCCCTTCCCTGGTTGTAATGTCCCCTGTTGAAGGGGAAGTATCATACACAAATCAGAACCCTCATCAGGCTGCCTTTGAGTAACAGGAAAAGGTACTAGGGAGAACTCTCAGGCATTTCTTGTTAAAAGTTCATATTTAGTCAAGGTTGTAAGCAGTAGAATTTATCTTGAAGGCTCAGCTAGCATTATTTTACTAGGCATGCCACTTTTACAAAGGGTCAACAAGTAATAGGTACCAAACTTAAAAAACAGTATATAAAGCAGAATTAAAGACAACATTCTAAAACCAGTTTGCAGGAGGGTTCTAAACCAGGAGCCTAGACCTGAAGGTATCCAGCTGAATAAATGACAGTTGGTTGTCAGGTGAAATTTGCTGTAACCAATGTGCTTGCTCTTTAATTTTATGTAAATTGGGTCTCTACTTCCCCAGAGGTATTTATCCATGTACAACAAAAGGTGTTTGCTGTTGCACAGAGGCCTCCTTGCTCAGCAAGTAGGTAATCAAGGGCTCTGAAGTTATCCAAAACCACCTTGGCCAGTGAGTTTAGTGATTGTTCCTGAGTTGAAACTGAATTGGCTGTGGGGTCAGCTAAATCACCTAGTGTCAGGAAGAAATTCCTGATACTTGTTCATTGGCACTCAGTCTGATCTGTGGGAAGAAAGCTCTCCCTATGAGGGCAAAGCCAGAATCACATACACTTCCTGTAAGTTCTTGCGTAGGGCAGTTATAGATGATTAATGGGATGGACCAATGAGAGGCTTCTGTTTGGTATGTAGGGAGAATAGGACAGTGAATACAACACAGGCACACTGTCCTTGTATTCTCCAGCTATCAAGGCAATGAGTTGCCCACGCCTAAAAGCCATTCCCCAAACTTCCAAATCTGAAAGTGTAACCAGAGGGAGTACATAAGCCCCCCACATAAGTGATAGTATCTATGGATTCATTCATCGGTATAGAGGCATTAGCATTACTTACCAAGGCTCAGATATTACATTGTTACACACTGAGGGGGTTACCTCCATAGAACTTTTTATGCAAATATTGAAAAGATCTTGTTTTCTTATCCCAGGGCTGGATCAAAATGAAGCAAGGGGGCTTCCCTGGTGGCGCAGTGGTTGGGAGTCCGCCTGCCGATGCAGGGGATACGGGTTCGTGCCCCGGTCTGGGAGGATCCCACATGCCGCGGAGCGGCTGGGCCCGTGAGCCATGGCCGCTGAGCCCGCGCGTCCGGAGCCTGTGCTCCGCAACGGGAGAGGCCACAACAGTGAGAGGCCCGCGTACCGAAAAAAAAAAAAAAAAAAATGAAGCAAGGAATACGTTTAGGCGGGTTTAGCGCCCTGACTCTATGAAATGGTACTGTGGAACAATTTGGACAAACAAGAGCATCTGGAACCTCAGTGAAATCACTTATAGGGTGAACCAAAGGGCCAGTGCTGTCTTGGAGGCAGTGAAG